>NW_008352885.1:3622-15682 GCF_000622305.1 Nannospalax galili | reverse complement strand
GGGGATACTTCCCCACCAGTGGAGACACCTGGGAGCAGCGATGAGGAGCTGGGAGCAGCGATGAGGAGCTGAGTATGCGTAGTGCAGATCTGAGAAGACTGCTCTCGCTGGACAGAGCGGGTAATGGGTTGGGTAGGTCTAGCCCAGATCCACCCAAACAGGAAATGTTTAGAGTTTGAATGGTAAGTGTCATGGCCACTGGACCTGTGGTGACAGTGGTAAAGAGAGCACTGAAAGACACAGACATTTTAACGATAGCAAAGATGAATCAGCAAGAAAGAAAGCAATTAGCTTGAGCTTGTGGTGAAACCATACCAACTAAACTACGGCATTAGGAAAAAGGTCTTTGTGGAAATAGGCTGGGAGGAGCTGAATTTCGGTCTCCCCGATGTAGAAAATCAGGATGGACACACACTGCTGTCCAGTTGTTGGGAGGCAACTCCCTAGATGAATGGGTCATGTTGCGACTCCTTAATCTGGTGGCTAAACCAGCAAGTTGATGGCTCTGTGGTGATGCCAGGACAGGGCCAGCTAAGCTCAGATCATTGAGGGGGCCAAGGGTCTTGCCTGCAGGAGGGGAAGCCGTCAGTAGTGGGCTGGGCCACCTGGAAGATGGAGCAGGGTTAGGAAAGTACAAGCTACAGAGGCCAAGGGAAAATTTCAAGAAGAAGCGGGAGTCCCCAAAGACTCTGTCCCCTAAGAGTGAATAGTGGTTGAGGACTGAACAGATACTATTAAACTGGTCCCAAAGGGGCCATCAGGGACTTAATAGGTTCTTGCAAGTTTGTGTCCTGATAAATTTGCTCTGGAACTTAGTTATGATCTAATGTCCATTTTAAGTTTTTTTAATTTCCTAAAGGTATGAAGTCAGAAAGGGTTTGAAATGTGTATACTTTTGTTACAGCTTTTGGGAGGACTGGTGGGTGATACATGTGAAACACCTTAACTGTATGTTACTCTCCAAGTTTCAGTCTGTTGCTATAACAAACACCACGGCCAAAAGTCCTTTGTGGAGAGGAAATGGTTTGTTTCATCTTACACTTCTGAGCCATCATTGAGGGAAGGCAGGGTAGGGACTCAAGGCAGGAGCCTAAAGGCAGGACTGCTTGATGTTGTGTGCAGCAAGGAACTTGCTCCCAGCTAAGGAAGGACAGCAGGAACCATGGAGGAATGGTGTGTGATGGCTTGTCGCAGGCTCATGCTTAGCTAGTTTTTTCTCCAGCTCAGGACTGCTTGCTTATGGATGGTACTGCCCACAGTGGGCTTGGCCCTCCTACATCAATTAATAATCAAAAAAATTCCCCACAGACATGCCCCACAGACAGGCCATTCTGATCAGGGAAATCCCTCAATTGGGGCCCCTTCTCAGATGACCCTAGGCGGTGTCAAATTGACAGTTAAAGCTAACTAGGATAATTGCTTGTACATGTGATTTCTATGTTGATATTATGTAACTAGATACTGTATTAGTTACTTTTCTCATTGATGTGACAAAACAGATGACAGAACCAACTTAAGGGGGGCAGGGTTTATTTTTGACCCACAGTTCAGGGGATAGGGTTTATTAAGGAAGGGAAGGCATGGCAGAAGGGAGCATGAGCTGGCTGGTCACATGGCTTCCACAGTCAGGAAGCAGAGACACATGAAGGCCGGACTTCACCTTGCTTTCTCCTTCTTATTCAGGCTAGGACCCCAGCCTGTGGGGTAGTGCTGCCCATATTCAGGGTGGATCTTCCATCTTTAGCTAAACCTCTCTGGAAACGCACCTCACAGACGTGCCTAGAGGTGTGTCCCCTAAGTGATTCTAAATCCAGTCACGTTGATGATGAAGATTAACCATTGCAGATGTACACAAATATTTAACTCTAAGGATATCCACCAGAAAATTCCTTGCATTGTAAATGGTATTAGAAAAAAATTTAAATCACAACAGAGAGAATTCATCATGTAAAGGGAATTCTGAGAGCTATTAGAAATGCTTGAAAAGAATATTTTTTTAATATTCTTCTTAGGCAATTCTCATGTAGAAATAACCATGATATAATATCAAGTGATTAAAAGAAGAGAAAATATATGCAGTGTGATCCTAATTTTGTTTTAGAAAGGTATTCATCTGTGTATACAGTGGTGCATACAAGTGCACATGCACATTTGTGTGCACGATTCAGCTAATAAACAAACATTCATCTTTTAATAATCATTAAAAAGGCCAGTGGGATTTAAAAAATGATTTATTTTTATTTGTACAAGTGTTTTGATGGCCAATGTTTACTGGTGTGTGTGTGTGTAGTTCCCCCAAAGGCCAGAAGAGGGCAATAGAACCACCTTGTGGGTGCTGGGATTTGAACCTGGATCTTCTGGAAGAACAGCAAGTGCGCTTAATGCTTGGGCCAGCCTTTAGCCCCAATAGAATTTTTTTTTTTTAATGAGAAAGAAGATATTGAATAGACAGCAAACAAGAGACTGCTAGTGTAGGCTAGGGCTTCTCTGGAAACTTATCTCTGGTGTTTATAAATTCCTAATGCCGTGTGGGCTCATGCATGGTCTGGAAGCATGTGTCAAGAAGGCAGGTCATTCCACAGCTGAGTATCACATATGTTTGACTACGTAGTCTATGTCTGTTCAATAAGACATATTTATCTATCACAGTTGGATGTCATAGCCATAACAAATTTCAATGTCTTTCCAAACACGCCCCTATTAGTTGGTATTGTCTGGAGGAACGGAACTGGTAGACTGAATGTATATTACAAAAGGGGACTTATTAGATTGGTTTACATGGTGTGGGCTGGGTAGTCCATCAGTGGTTACACAGGAGAAGCTAAGAACTTAGAAGCTGCTCAATCTATGAGACTACATGCCTCAGTGGCTCCGTGTGTTGCTAGAGGCCTGGAGGATTCCCAGAGAGCTGCTGGTCTTTATATCAGAAGGCCAAAGAAGTTGAGCTCTGTTGGGTCGGCAACCCCAGTGGGATAGGTGCGTTCAGCAGCAAGAAGCAATGCTGAGCAAAAGCACATGCTTCTCTTGTCCCTCTGTATATCTGTTACTGCCCTCTCTGGGGACGTAGGGTCACAACCTGTGCTCCAACCAGCCCAGATCAGTTACCTAGCCTCAGTAAGCCAATTAAAAGAGCCAAACTAATAATGAGAGACAGAAGAAGGAGATTTATTCAATGTGGTCACATGATGAAGAAGAACAAAGAGGTCCAGAACCCGCAAGTCTGTCTTTAGGTCCTAACATGAGAGTAAAGTTTAAATAGAAGATAAGAGACTATGTAACTAAGCTTTCCAGCCAAAGTGTGGTTTCCCACCCACCATTGTCCCAGCTCCCGTCTCTCCTCCAAGGTTGTCTGACAAGTTTCAAAGCTTTCTCTGGCGACATTATCTGGTTCATCATCTTCGACCTGCCTGTCTCAGGCTTGCTTGTCTCTGCTTGTGTTTGTACAGGTTATGGCCTGGAGGTGGACATGTGGTCTGCAGGTGTGATCCTCTACATCCTCTTGTGTGGCTTCCCCCCTTTCCGCAGCCCTGAGAAGGACCAGGATGAGCTCTTCAACATCATCCAGCTGGGCCATTTCGAGTTCCTTGCCCCTTACTGGGACAGCATCTCTGATGGTGAGATTTGGGGCCTTCCCATGTAGGAAAGAGGGATGTGAGGCTTCTTCCAACTGTTTGAAAAGGTGGCATGGAGAGGTGTTTAGGGTGTGTGTGTGTGTGGAGAGCTTGGTGTGGTGTGTTCAGCTGTCCTCATGCATGGATGAGGGACTCTGAGGATTCTCAATAAATCTGTCCTTCTGACCTCTGAATCCTCTGGGAACTTAGACGGGGTAATGTTGTATTTACTTTTGCTGGGGAGACGTTGTCCTGTGCACGCAGGGTAAATACATACTTGTGTCTCCTTCTACAGTGTCAGAATTTATTGAGTAACAATAAATTCACAAAGCAGTTTCAGTGGCAGCAATTTGCTGGATAATTGTGCTTCCCTTGGCAGTCTGGCCAAGGTGAGCCCATGTTCATTTATTCCAGCTTAACTACTAATATTAACTCCCATGTCATGTATCACACAGTAAATACACACATAACATAGACATATACACATATATATTAATTGCTAATTAGAAGAGATATAAAAGGTTAAAGAGGGTTGCAGGAGAGTTTCAAGAGGTTTCAGAGTGGGGTGTTAGAAATGTAAATAGAGTCTATATTGATAAGACAAGCAACCCAAATTAGATGCTGGGAAGGGGCTGCTGTTGTGAGTCAGTCTACAGAGAGTCACAGGTTTGAGAGGGAAGTTGCAGAGTTGGGTCTAGCTGTAAGGCAGAAGGGTAGGATCAGGTCCAGAACCAGAGCAGGTGGATGGATAGAGGGCAGGTCCAGATGCATGAGCAGGAGGACGGGCAGGTCCAGATGTGAGCAGGAGAACGGGAAGACCCAGATGCATGAGCAGGAGGACAGGTAGGTCCAGATGTGAGCAGGAGGACGGGCAGGTCCAGATGAGAGCAGGAGGATGGGCAGACCCAGATGTGAGCAGGAGGACAGGCGGGTCCAGATGTGAGCAGGAGGACGGGCAGGTCCAGATGTGAGCAGGAGGATGGGAAGACCCAGATGCATGAGCAGGAGGACAGGTAGGTCCAGATGTGAGCAGGAGGACGGGCAGGTCCAGATGAGAGCAGGAGGATGGGCAGACCCAGATGTGAGCAGGAGGACAGGCGGGTCCAGATGTGAGCAGGAGGACGGGCAGACCCAGATGTGAGCAGGAGGATGGGCAGGTCCAGATGTGAGCAGGAGGATGGGCGGGTCCAGATGTGAGCAGGAGGACGGGCGGATCCAGATGTGAACAAGAGGATGGGCAGGCAGCAGTTGAGTTGCATCAACAGAGGATCAAGGCATCCTGCATCAACAGAGGGCTGAAGCCCTGGGGACAGTCAGAAGTTTTCTGCCTGTGTCCTTGATGCACACAACACAAATCAGATGACAGGTTGGTGAGGTGCTGTTGTCATCACAGGGCTGGATGTCCACCTCTTTATGGGTCCAAGTAAGGGAGATAACACTCTTTCCTCAATTTGGTGTGTCTGATAACTTCCTGGTTATCCTGATATAATTTTAATACACCCATTTATCCCTAAGGTCTCAATTTACCCTGATAAATTTATAAGGCGGCACCTTTTCTACTCCCAGGAATAAGTTATTTCTGAGTCTGTGCCTCCTGAGTTGCTGGACAGATGGTTTCACTCACAGTCATCCAGGGGCACGGCCATCCGCTGTCCTCAAAATGGAGTTAAAATCTGCTTGCAAAGTGGAGTCTCTCACTGGACTTGGTGGGTGCCCCTCTTTAATCTCATCACTCAGGAGACAGAGGCAGAGGCAGGCAGATTTCTGTGAGATTGAGGTCAGCCTGATTGGCATAGCAAGTTCCAGGCCAGCTGGTGCTCCAGAGATCTGTCTCAAAAAACAAAGAAACAAAGAAACAAACAAATGAAATCTTTCAAGGCAAGGTATAGTCTGAAAAGCCACTGCTTTAAACAATGTAGAGAACAGTGCAGTCTGATCTCCACAGACAGGAACAAACATCTACTTAGGTCTGGCAGGGTACTGGCAACAGACCAGAGTCACAATTCCGTAAAAGTCTAATTGGGTGAAACAATGAATTTGTCGAGCTCACTTACAAAGCATGGGTGAGGGGTTATTTATAGGAACCTGGTGACCCCAACACAGCTGTATCACTGCATAGTCCCACCCCACCATGAACTCCCCTTTTCTGTTAACCTTCGTTTCCTATGCACTCAAGCATTTCCCAAGACCACTTGCAGTTGGAGGAGGGCAGAAAGGCATAATGGCTGGACTCCCAGGTGTGAGTCCTGTGACCCTCTGCTCCCTCCTCCTTCTAGGAAGTGTTAGTAACAATTAGTTGCTATGGCTACCAGACCAAAGTCATCTGTATTCCAAAATGGCCATGTGATGATCAGGTTATACCTGGTGGACAAAAGCTGTATTATAACAGAGTGGTGCAGAATCTTCCCAGCTTGGATAGGAGAAATCTGTGGCTTCCAGGCTCTGGAGATGGCTGTGAAGGACATATGGGGAGGGGCTGACTGGTGTAGGAGTAGCTGATCTTGAGTAAGAGGCTCAGTAAAGGTGAAAACATGAGCGTTTTCTCCCCGTGCTCCATAAATCGGGGAGAGCCAGCAAACAGGTGGGGGAGCGATGGAGGGGGTAGATAGATGGATATCTTTTTTTCCTACTGGCCTGCCACCTGGCCTCCCAGTGTCACCGTGAGGTTTGCGGGGAGGGAGAGAAGTGGGTAGGTTTGGGAGAAAGGTGCTGAGCTGAATGTTCTTAAGCCGTAGGCAGACGGGCAGCACAGCATGGTGGGGGCCTGAAGCAAGAGGCTTCATTTCTACCAGACAAAGGAAAGGCTTTAAAAGTTTCTTGGGGAGGGGGAGATCCTGGACCATGTGGAAGCAGACTTAGTTAATATGTGATCTATGCTATGTGCCTGTAGTCAGGTTGCCTCTGATTCCCAGGCAGGGGAGAGGGGGAGAGAAGTCAGCTCTTTGTGAGGTCTGTGAGGGGAGAGAGAGACTGCAGGTACTGTGAGGGTTCCTCAGAGCAGCTGGGTGTGGCCTATAGGCTCTCTACAGCATCTATGAGGGGAGAGAGACTGCAGGGGGGTGGGACCAGATCTGTGAGGCTTTTCCCAGCAGTACCTGGAGGGTCTGGGTTCTAACAGTCACCATGTCTATCTAGGCCCAGCATGACCCTGGACAGGAAATGAAATTCACTTGAATTAGTGTTATTTATTACTTAGATTTCTTTACATGTTTTCCAGTTTTGTCAGTACGCAGAAATATTTATGAACTTAGGAGAAGTGAACGTATTTTATTTAAAACTTTGTTAGTTTGCTTTAAAAGTACTTTAAACTATGTAGATGTGGTGTGTGGTGTCTGTTTCTTGATCTGAGAATACAGATGTAGGGAGGGAGCCTGCCCCACAGCTTAAGATAAAGGAATACATGTCCTCCATGGCTAGGCCATGTAACCCCTGGCCACAGGTGGCTAAATTAAATGTGAGTTATTTCAGAGTTAATAAAAAGGACTTGGTTTATTCAGTATCAGTAGCCAGATCTCTCTTCCTTTCCTTCTCCGCTTCCTCTGTTCTGTCGTTTCCTCTTCCCTAGTCTCCTCCTTTTCTTTGGTTTTCTTTCCTGAAACCTGCAACCTCCCCCACTTCCCTTCCCTCCCCCCACCGCTTCCTCCATCCCCCACTCCCCTTCCTTTCTCTTCCCTCCCTTCCCTGCTCCTTCCTTTCTCCTCTCCTTCCTTTCTTTTCTTGAATTGTTTTTTTGAGGTGGTTTCATTCTGTAGCCCAGACTGGCCTGGAACTCACTATGTAGCTCACCTAGGCTGGTCTCAGACTCATGGCAATCCTCCCGTAGCCTAGCCAGGTGGCCAACGCTGTCATCACGAGTGGCTAGAACAAGTCTGGAATGCTTCCATGCTGCCCTGGAATATGGAAGAGTCCGTCAGCCACCCACGATGCCATGACGGGTGTGTGAGCTCCAACCTCGGGTATTGGGAGGAACAACTCAGAGCCACCAGCACTTACCATTCTTCCTGATTTCTCTCCCTCCCACAGCTGCCAAAGATCTGGTGAAACATTTGCTGGTGGTGGATCCCAAGAAGTGGTACACGGCCCACCAGGTTCTTCAGCATCCCTGGGTTGAACTGGCCAGACATCCCAGCACAGCTAACCCACAGAAGGAGGGACGCCCCAGCAGTGAGGGTCACCAGAGCCAGCACAAGAGGCTTTCAGAGCAGGTGTCATAATCCTGCCTTGGATGTTCGTCCAGCGTCAAGGACAGAGAAGAGGCTGGAAGTCTGTAAGCAAGACAGTGGGAGACACTTCCTCACATAAGAGGAGGAGGAGAGAACAATCTATGTTAAAGCGTATTTCAGAAGCAAACTCGGGCTGGAGAGATGGCTCAGCGGTTAGGAGCACTGGCTGCTCTTGCAGAAGACGTGGGTTTGGTTCCCAGCACCCACATGGTGCCTAACGACCATCTGTAACTCCAGTTCCAGGGAATTCAATGCCCTTCTCTGGCCTCTGTGGGCATTGCATGTATGAGTGCACTTACCACCCATGCAGGCAAAACACTCATATACATAAAATAAAATTAAAAAATGGAGTTCTAACATTAAATGTTGTGCAATATTTTTAGATTTGTATATCTAAAGCCTTTAATACTTTTTGGCTAAGAATTATTATGAATGAGGAATTTTGGTAATAATGATGAATTCTGCTTCCTCCTTGTAATCAAGTTCATGGTGGGCTACATGAATGGTGCTTCCCAGCTTCTGAGTTCCCCCATGTGTTGAATGAGGTGAATCAGGTTTTTTTCTATCTCTGGGAACACACTGAATAACAGAAGGGGATCTGCAATTCTTAATTTTGGTGGTGGGGGCTAGGGAAGATAGTTCAACACAGATGTGTTCTAAGCTTTGACAGTTGTGTGGCACTTGGTAGCCCCAGTGGATAAATTCCCGCTTCCATCTCAGAACAACAAAGAGAACAAGAGGTTTGGGTCTATGAACTTAAATTCATAGGAAAAAAAAACATACTTATGTTGTAGGGTCTGCATCTTCATGATTGTGGAGAGTTGGAATGTTAAAGATTGAGAGCCAGATTTATCTTGGGCTATCTTTAGTTGCCCTAGTAGCTATCTATCACCAAACTCTGCATCTGACCTAACAGATAAAGCCTTTGGAATATATTAACTTAGCAGACCACTAGCTTCTACCAACCCCAAAGCTAAGAATGTTATGACGTCTGAAGCCTATGGAAGAGATTTCCCTGCTTTGCTGTAACCCGCCTACTGATTCCATCAGCAATGTATCTGGCAAATGCATCGATTTATGATTTCGTTTTATCCTGTGATTTAAAGAAAGTCATGTAACTGTTTCTACAATGGAATATATCATATAGGAGAACTTGAATCTGTATTGTTTGGCTCAGAATAAATAATTTCTTACTCTGTTTAGAGCAAGAATTGTGTTTTGTGTTGATCATTTTCAGCCAGATTCATAGATGGAGAAGTTGGGGCTCACTGTCTGAAACTTATAGTCACCTTGGATCTCAGGGATCATAAATCCTCCTGGGAAAGACCATGACTCAGCTGAGGGCACTATCCATGAAGGTGAGGCTGTACTTCGGAGAAGAAATAATCAAGTGATGGCACCACTAACAACCTCTTTGGACCATTTTTCAGGACCTGGGCTGAGACGACGATGTGACCACACTTGACCAGGACTGCTTGATTAAACATACCTTTTGCCCCTGTAACTCCAGTTCCAGGGGATCCAATTCCCTATTCTAATTTCTGTGGGCATAGCACAACATAGGAACACTTACATACATGCAGGCAGGACACACACACATTAAAGAAAGGATATGGTTTATTCTCATAACAAATATGAGTACCTATGAACCAGGAACATGGATTGAGATCGCCCTGGATATCATATTTCAATGTTTAGAAACAATTACATGTTTTTACAGTTACAGAACACCTCCCCCCCAAAGCCATAAATCAAGGCATTTCTCATGTAGGCCTCATCAGCAAAGTGGGGAAATCCTTGCTATGGTCTCATGCTATCTGATACCATTAGTTTTGGATTGACTAGTGGTTTGCTAAGTTAAAACACCCCAAAAGATTTTACCTGATTGTCAACACAATGTTGGGTCAGACCCAGGGATGGGCAACGAATGGCCATTAATGGGCCATTTCATCCCTCCATTCTCCTGGACATTCTTTTTTTTTATTATTTTTAAAATTTTTTATGTGTACAAGTGTATTGTGTGCATGTATGTGAGTGCATCCATGTCATGAAATGCCATGGAGGTCAGAAGAGGGCTTCGGATTCCCCTGGAACTGGAGTTAAGGATGGTTTGTAGCCGCCATGTGGGTGCTAGGAATCGAACCCGGGTCCTCTGCAAGAGCAGTCAGTGCTCTTAACTGCTAAGCCATCTCTCCAGTCCCACTCCTGGACATTCTAATGAACCAATCAGCCTTGCGGAATCTTTAACATAGGTGTGACTTTAACATACGTTGTTTTGGGGAACTTCTCACCACACTCTTGCCACATACCCTGAGAACCAGCTTGAATGGAGGGAAAGGGGAAGGGGAATCTTGTAGTCAGAGAGGTGTGGACTCTGAGTGAAAGGCGTATTTAGGACAGTGCTAATACCTGTGCCTCTCATACCACAGAGAGAACTGAGCTGTGGTTTGCGATTTGGGCAGATACACATAATGGAAGACTCTGCTCTGCACTATGTCACCACAATCACCTGCAGCAAGTTTGTGTGTGTGTGTGTGTGTGTGTGTGTGTGTATGTGTGTGTGTGTGGTGTGGGTGTGGGTGTGCAGGTATCATACATATGGAGGCTGGAGGACAACCTCCATTCACCTTATTTTAGATACTGGCCTAGAACTCACGAAGCAGGTCAGCCTGGCTGGCTAGTGAGCCCCTGGTATGTGCCTGTTTCTACCTCACCAGCATTGAGATTGTAGGTATGTACCATCATGCCCCGCCTTTTACATGGATTCTGGGGCTGAAATTCAGGTCCTTATGCTTGTAAATTGGCAAGTACTTTACTAACTGAGCTGTTACCTCAGACCACTTTCAGCAATTACACAGAAACTCTGCTCAGATTTATGCCTATAGAGGTGAGGCCAATCAACTAGAAAAATCACCACAGAAATGCAGCAACCCACAATCCTGACATCTTGCCTTCATGTTTCTGTACTCCTTTGAGGCTCAGCTCTCTACTTTCTGGCTGTGGTCACTAGCTGCTCTGTACCTTTGTACTCCTTAAAAAACAGAAGCAAAGACACATTTTAAAAAAAAAACCAAACCTGGAGTATCCTTTTGCCCAAAGAGATCAGTGAATGTGGTTCTATTTTTACAGAAACCCCAAAGCCAAACTTGGGATCAAAGTGAGCAAGGGTGATTCCTTTTATTGTGTTCTTCTCTTCAAAGCTCTTTCCAGGGGGGAAATGCCAACATCGGGAGACAATCCCAGGTTGGGCAAGCCAGCAGAACGTTCTGCCATTCTGCCTGGGATCAAACAGGTTCAGCTCTGCACCTGCCAAAGGGCCACTTTGGGCTGCTTGGCTTGGCTCTCTCAGCCTCATAAGCATTGCTCAAGGGCCAAACACTAGTGTCGTTTCTCAGCCTGCTCTTTGAAAATGAAGGGGGCTGTTTACTCCATGTGAGGTGACCCAGAGTCCCTGGCTGGCTCTGGTACCATCTGTGGTTCCTGGCTCATTTGCCAGGCTTTTCTTTGCTCTTTTCTCTCTTCCCCCTCCTCTCCCCTCTCCTCTCCTCTCCCTCCTCCCTTTCCCTCCTCTCCCTCTTCCTTTTCCCTCCTCCCCCTCCTCCTTTTCCCTCCCCTCCTTTCTTCCCTTCTTCCTTTCCTTTTCTCCCCTTCCCTTCCTTCTCCTTCCCTCTTTCTGTCTCTTCTTCTCTCTTTGCTCTCTCTCCCTTTCTTTTAGAAATAGGATCTTACTCTGTAGCCCAGAGAACTCGCTATATAATCCAGGCTGTCTGTTCTAGTTTATTTCTCCATTGCTGTGACAAAACACTCTGACCACTACCAACTTGGAGAGGAAAGGGTTTGTCTTACATCCCCTGGGTCACAGTTCATCACTGAGGGAGCTCAAGGTAGGAACTCAGGGCAAAAGGCAGGAGCTGAAGCAAAGGTCATGGAGGAATGCTGCTTACTGGCTTGCTCCTCTGGCCCTCACTTAACCTGCTTTCTTTTTTTTTAAAATTTAAAAATATATTTTATTAATTATTTTTTATTTTGTGTGCATGAATATGTATTGCCTGCATGTATCTGAGTGCACCGGTGTCGTGCAATGTCACGGAGGTCAGAAGAGGGCTTTGGATTCCTCTGGAACTGGAGTTAAAGACGGTTCATAGCCGCCACATGGGTGCTGGGAATCAAACCTGGGTCCTCTGCAAGAGCTCTTAACCGCTGAGCCATCTCTCCAGCCCCTCAAC
>NW_008352885.1:0-2043 GCF_000622305.1 Nannospalax galili | reverse complement strand
ATTCCTGCTTGAAGAAGTGAGCACTCAGCTTCCTGCTTCAGACACCTCTGCCACCTTGCCTCCCCACTTGATGGATTCTTAACCCTCTGGTCCTGTAAGCCAAATAAACTTTTCCTTTTATAAGTTGCCTTGGTTGTGGTGTTTAGCACAGCAACAGAAACGTAACTAACACAGTGAGCTAAAAGAAACTCTCCTTTAAATTGCTTTTGTCAGGTATTTTATTACAGGGAAAGAAACTAAGACCTCACTATATGGACATCCAACTATCCATTCATGCAACAAAAATGTGTGTAAGGGGAGGGAGGAAGAGAGAGCGATATGTGCCTTCTCTCCTGGGGAGACATGATCAAATGCTTACTCATTCCAGATAGGATGCCGATGGCAGATCAAAGAAATGATTCCACCCATCTAGCTTGGCAATCACTTAGCTTATTGGATGAAGAGCTACTTTTGGGAACATGGGCAACTCCAAGGCAGCTACATTACTGAAAAGCTCAGCCCAGCATGAGTGAAAACTTACGAAATTTTCATCACTGGAGCTGTCCAACTTGTAGGTAGTTCCACTGAAGCATCTCTTCTCCCTGGCTGTAGTTTACTGCTTGTATATATAATCGTGGGGAGGGATCCCAGTGAGTCTTTTAACTTTAGTGAGCTTCCTGAGTCTTATAAGTTTAAGTATCTTCTTGAGTCTTCTGAACCTACCTCTTCTTGGGAGTGGGGGTGAGGATGGTGGAGAGAATTGTTTCAATTCAGAGGAAATGATTACTCAACAGAGACAGACACAGACACACAGAGCAAGAGAAAGAGGACCACCAACTAGAAAGGATTAAACCATTTTATATATTATAAATTAAACATTCCGGAAAATACCAGGTACATATTTCTTTTCCCTGTAATTCCCGTTTCATCATGCAGGCAAAACAAAATGACGAACTAGCTTCAAATAAAGCCACATCTATAACTGATATCAACTCAATGTGATAGTTTGTGTTCACTTAATTGTCTTTTGCATGGCAAAGATGGTCCTGACTATTCTCTCAGGTTATTTTGAGTAAGATGTATGTGCCAGGGCGGGCCACACATAGTTCCATTCTTACAGGACTGTCTATAACCAGTGTGCTGCTTGGAGCTGAATCCTTAGGCTTCTGTTGATGTGAATGCCTCCTTAAGGGGTTAGCTCAACTGTAAAATAAAAACTTGCAATCTGGTTTGACTTCACTATCAGTCTGATAACCTGGCACGTGTTTTTGTTAACGTATCTTTGGATTATCATGGCAATGGACACACCAGCAAACCATTTGCAAATCTTGTTGAGAACCTGAAGCACTTTTTGTTGACGAAGGCAGGAAAGACAAATCATTTTCACAGTTTGGACAGCAGGTGGCGCTCCTGGCATTTGGAACCACACTGGCGCTAGTATTGGATAGACTGGTCTATGATATAATCTGCTGTTGCATTGCAGTGGCAGTGGGAAATGCATTTATTACATTTATTTTTTGTTTGAGATAGTCTTGTTATTTAATCAGACTGACAGATTTGTGGTCCTCCAGCTTCGGCCTCACAGGGCTGGGATTACAGGTCTTTACTACTGGACTTTGCTGGTTTGTTGCTTAAAAAAATTTTTTTTTAAAGATTCATTTAGGGGCTGGAGAGATGGCTCAGCGGTTAAGAGCACTGATTGCTCTTGCAGAGGACCCGGGTTCGATTCCCAGCACCCACATGGCGGCCTTAACTCCAGTTAATCGTCCTTAACTCCAGTTCCAGGGGAATCCGAAGCCCTCTTCTGACCTCCGTGGCATTGCATGACACGGGTACACTCACATACATGCAGGCAATACACTCATACACATTAAAAAAAAGATTCATTTATTTTCATTTTATGTATATGAGTGCTTTACCTGTGTGTATGTACACCACCTGCCTTCAGTGCCTGTGGAGTCCAGAGAGTGTCAGATCCCTTGGAACTGGAGTTACAGATGGTTGTCAGGAATTATGTGGGTACCAGGAACTGAACCTGGGTCCTTTGCAAGAGTAGAAAATGTT
>NW_008352884.1:5013-9199 GCF_000622305.1 Nannospalax galili | reverse complement strand
AACACAGTGACTTGAGACAAAAACCTGTAATTCAGATTTAATCGAAGCATCACTAAGGTTAATAAGATCATTATAAGATAGGAATATGCAGATGCCTTTAAAATGTTTTAAAAGTGAAAAAAATCCTTCATTTAGTGTGCAGTGTATCAAATATTTACTTTTGAACTTTCACTTATGAAGTGGCTCTTATTATCCTGATTTCACTTGTGAAGTAAGAGTTTTACTGGAAACTACCCTCAGAGTCACACTTGACATTGGAATTGGAGTACAAGATCCTTAAAACATTGATGTTCCAGTTTTTTCTCCTCTGACTGCTGTGTGATACCACCCAGCTCACCTGTTGTCCTGTCTCTCCTGTCCTCTTTCATCCCCTCCAGTTCCCTTTCCCCTGCCTCTGAGGGCATATTGATGCATATCTTCTTAGAGAATATATTTTGTCTTTTTATGTATATTTTTATTGCATTTTCATGCATCTCGAATAACAGATCTTAATCAAATTTAGACCCTTTCTCCCATTTGCGCCCTCCGCCCATATATTGTCTTTTATGCATGAGTTTTTGATGGCTTGAGACTAGCATTATGGGACCCAGGCCAAAGGCTAAATTCTAGGTTTCACAAGCACCTGGATTTTGACACCTACCAACAACTTGAATAAGAGAACAGAATTTTCTAAGAAAATGAAGGAGATATAATTTCTACAAGAAAAAAAGTTCAAAAAATGTGCATGTGCTAATTCAGCTAGGATGAGAGCTGAAAGCCCAGAGAATTGTTATCATCTTAGTTTGGGGTGATCCTCTGAATGGGTGGTGGGGATGGTGGCTGTTTCTGATCCCAACTTGGGATGATTGCCTATAGAAAGTTGGGATGAAGAAATGATAAAAAGAATATGGGGCTGGAGAGGTGGCTCAGTAGATGAGAGCACTGGCTGCTCTTAGAGAGGACTTGGGTTCAGTTCACAGCACCCACCCACATGGTGGCAAACAGCTGTCCTAACTCTATACCAGGAGAATCCAAGGTGCTCCTCTGAACTCCGTGGGCATTGCATGGTATGGGTGCACTTATATACATGCAGGCAATACACTCATACTCATAAAATAAAAATAAGTAAAATAATTTTTAAAAACATAAAAGAATATGTTAGCAGGACCATGGCTGGGTTTTCATGTAACTTTCCAATCTTACATGAGTAGCTGCAACATTCATTCCTGCCCCTCTGGCTAAACACTCTATTTCTCAGAACCTACTGTGTGGCCATGTGAATATCTCATTGCTTCGCACTGATCTAAGATATGTCCCACTGTGTTTCCACCACATTTTAAGTTCTTGGACTCTTCTCAAAATCTCTGAAATTATTAAAGGCTCTGTACCCAGGTATAACTACTGATTTGGGGATATACGTTACACACACACACACACATACACACAAATGTATATATATTTAAGCAAATGGATTTTATACTTCAATTATTTCATTTGTGATTTTTTGCTTTAAATATCTGTTGCTTCTCTAAATCATAAATATATTTTCTGCATTTTTTTCTCAATTACTAATTTTCCAGCTTCTCTTAAATATTTAACCTACCACTCTCTCTGCTTTTAGATTAGTTATAATATTATTTTAATGTGGATTGAACCCGTATTTCCACCATCTGTTAACCAATAAGCTATCAAACTTACTTTCAAATTTATTCATGAGAACACTTTTTGTTGCTGTAAGAAAAATAAAAAGTTAATGGTTTAAGGAGATGTTTAGATGTCAGGTTGAGAAAGGGAAGGCATGTAGTAGTTAAGGACAACTTGACTGGATAAGAGACACCTAGGGTGGTTTCTTTCTGTTGTTTCTGTCAGGTATTTTGGCAATAACCATGTAGTGATAACTAATAAATGACCTATTACTGCATCTCAATGAACTAGAGAAACAAGAACAACTAAACTCTATATTGGGAAAAGGAAACCAATAATAAAGACCAGAGAAGAGGCAAAGGAAATGGAGATAGAAAACCAACCAACCAACCAACCAACCAACCAACTAACCAACCAACCAACCAACCAACAACCAACCAACTAACCAACCAACCAACAAACCAACAACCAACCAACTAACCAACAAACAAATAAGCAAAAGCAGAAAATGTGGTTAACACCTAAGGAATGACCCCTGAGTTTTTCCTCTAGCCTCCATACACATATGTATACACATAAGTAAAATACCAAAATGCTTTTAGGATGGGAAGGGGTCTGTAAAGTCATGCTTCTTTCCTTATCCCTGCTGTAGCCTAGAGTTAGTAGAACTGATATGAGACTTTAGGCCGAGTATTTAAAAAAAAAGAAATCTTTTTTTTCAGCAATTAATATTCCACTGCTAATATAACTTTACCTGATTGTGTCATTTTAAGGGGGAGATCAAAGAAGAAATAGTCATAGATTAAGGTTAATTTATTTGGCCAAACAACATGAATGCTAAACAAAGTAATCCTGCAGGGGTCTTCATTTCTTTTTCAAACACAAAGATAAATGTACAGATGTGAAAGGTTAGTGAAAAAGACAGCTTATATCATAGCCTTTTGTGCTATTAATAGATATCTTCTAAGCAGTGACTGCTTAAGTTGAAATTTTTGAATTGTGAACTAATAAGATAGAATGCTGGAAATGGATTCCTAACTCCATTAGGGGAGAAAAGCTTTCCATCAGTCCCTTCATCATCAGTGCAGGCTCCTGACACCATTTCAGGAATGATCAATTGAAGGAGATGAACACATGAAGGGAGTGCTTACCTCATTATGCAGTTCATTCCAGAATAAATAGGCTATTTATTGGGAAGTTCAATAGACTTGGGTTTCATTCAGTGAAAACAACATTAGATCTGCCTTTTTAAATGCTGATACAACTGTGTTTAGGGAAGTCTTTCATCAGTTATTGCTGATAATATTATCAATATCCTTGCTTGCTTGATGCTCCAGTTTTGTGATCATCCAATTTTTAGAAAAATATCATGTGGGCAGATATATTCATCCAACATGACAATGAAGCATCTTGGACTTTTTAACAACCCTGGGACAGGAGTTCACTGTAAATTCCTTAGATGCTATAGAGGAAAAGTATAACAGGTCTGGCTGGATCATACTCCAGATGGCAGTCTTCTGCACTTAGATAGAAAATGAGAGGTCTACTAATTCTCCAAGCCAGAATAATTTATATCCTTTATGGTATCATGGGAATGGTCAGTAAGGTATTGGGACAAAAACTTCTGAATAGGTAGCATTGCCTTTGAATCACAGATAAGTTAGAAAAGCATTTTAAAGTAACTTTCAAAAGACCACTTCTTTTTCATAACACAGAAGAGATGGGATTGTAGTGCACTCTCAGGAAACGCTTTGACTAAAACTATTGACTCCTCCCTTGGCCCCACATAGTAGCTGAAAGCAGCAAGAAAGCCTGGCATGCCTGTCTTCATTTTTGTCCATCTCTTTTTTGGGTGTCGCTCCTGTCTGATTCTGCACAGGGTTGATCATTTAATGGTATCTGTCTAAGAAATGTTGATGCATAGCCTATCTTACTGGTGTCTGTCAAGAAAATGAAACAAAACAAAGCATTGACACCTAACCTCTCTCACCTCATTGCAAGGCTAAAGGTGCAAAGCTAAGTCATTAACTATCTAGTAAACTTGGATTCCAGGAGCCTTAGAGCAGCTCCTTCCCCTCACCAGATGAGAAAATTATCTATGAGGAAATGATTGAAAAATGAACAGTTTTTCAGTCCCCCTTGTAGGACAGGAACTGAGACAATGGTAGCTGGGCAGTATGTTAACAAGGGCTGCTTAATTACATACATCTTCCCATGACATAATGTGCTCTTTATTTGAACCTAACATTGAACTCATCACTGGTCCTTTTTTTGTTCCTCATTCCAACTTGCTGATTAAATATCTCAGCTTTTTCTCCATCATTTATCTGTTTAACTGGCTTAATTTGGTCAGCTGCCTAGCCCAGCCTTCTGGGCATTTGAGAGCCAGACCTCTTGCCATAGAACTCCATTTACAGGTGCCAGAAAACTTGGAATCCAGAAGATCAAGTGTTGGCTCTGTTAGTCCCTATTTTGAGAATTCAGGGGTTACAACTTTAAACTTGTAGCTTACTAGTAAACTCCATGTCTGTTAGCTTGTTATTTTTCTTATCTTGACCAAGAC
>NW_008352884.1:0-4853 GCF_000622305.1 Nannospalax galili | reverse complement strand
CCTTCTTACAAACATTTTTTGTTTTAGCTTGTTTAACATTTTGTGTATTTTTAATTATCTCTCTATAACTATGGAAGAGGAGGATCTAGATTTCTTTTTAAAAATAAAATAATTTCCCCTTATTTAAGTTGATTTTGTAATTTTTGTTCTTTGGTGGTGGTTGCTAACTATGTCACCGTCAAACTAATTATGGTAACTAATCAAAGTTTAAGTTCTCTAGTGATTTTAAACAAAGAAACATTTGTAAGAAGGTTGTTCTTTAGCAAATGTGTCATAGAGTCTCCACAATATACACAGTTGTGAATTACAATCTCGATAAATGGCAAATAACCCACCTTTGCATTGCCTTGGTAGAATGAAGGATTATTTTACAAATGATGCTTATGGTCAGAGAAAGATATCTGAAAGACACTTAATTTAAAACACACATGATTGACACAGTAGCCTGTCCATCATAGAAACAGGAACAGTTTAGAGTTTCTGTCTAATTAAGAAAAAATTTAATGTGAGAAATTGCTTCAACATTTATACTAGGAATTGAGAGGGCAAAACTGACACCATTTCATTTTGCCTGACTTTTGCTCACCCTGCGTTTCTGCCTCCTGTTCTAACTGCAGTAACCAGGCAGAAGGGCCATGAAGGCTGTGCCTACATTTCAGGGGGGTACATTCTTTCTTTAATACTGGGAAACTTACAACTAGCCCAGTACCAAGTCCTCTCCCAGCTACACAGAATGGAGCCCATTGTTTTTGCAATTCTAATAAGCTTGTTTATTCCACCCAAACCTTTTGGTTACCTGAAAACCTCTTTATTAACTGGCCTGCCCTTTATGGTGATCAGATGTGACTATGGTTATTAGCTTTGCCCCTGGCATGGTGTAATTGTGGTTTTAGGCTTTATGAATCCTGTCCTGCTTCTCCTTTGTGTCCAGAGATTTTTGGGCATTGGGTACTTCTTAACCACTGGCTATTAAAGGACTCAATTCAACTATCACTATGTGAAATTCCTCTGTGTCTCACACTCAGTATTACAGAATGATATTGTTTTAAACTAATTATATAAACATCTTTTAGCAATGGGATATAAAATATTAGAACCAGGCAATTGAGGTGATACTTTAGACTTCTTAACCACTGGCTATTAAATGACTCAATTCAACTATCACTGTGTGAAATTCCTCTGTGTCTCACACTCAGTATTACAGAATGATATTGTTTTAAACTAATTATATAAACATCTTTTAGCAATGGGATATAAAATATTAGAACCAGGCAATTGAGGTGATACTTTACGAAGACAAAGAAAAGGTAATCCAGCATCAATTGCTAACATAAACACCCTTTTATTTATTTTCTACATGGAGAGTTTTCTTGATATAAAATTCTCAGTTACTCAATGTCCTTTTCAGGAGTGGTGCCAAATTCCTTCCCTAGTAAAGTTAGAAGATTGAGATTTCAGAGATATTTTTTCACTATCTACTACTATGGACTGTTATTAGGTGCTAAGAACATTTTCATAAACAAACAGGGATATTTGACCATTGGTTCTGACTGATTTTTCTTCAGAATACTGCTAAGTGCTAATGTAATAGCAAATTTTAAAAGTGATTTGTTTATAAAATAAGATAATGAGAAAAATGTCATTTAAGTGTAAAACTGCTATCTAGGAATGGAGATTCTTGTCTGAGTACATGGACAGGTTGGCATGCTCTGAGTTTGGAAAGAAGCTGGTTATTTACACACTTTGGAGCTCCTGTGAAGAAACTTTAGTGGAAAGATAATGTTAAATGTGAGATTAAGAGAAGGAGCTGGAGAAAATGAGCTGTGTCCCATGTGTTGAGCTTTTGCACATTTGCCGAGGGATCTATTGGTCCCTAGTCTGGCCACATTCACTTTTTTGTTAAGTTTGATTTGCTTGGAAGGGAATCCTCCAGGGAATCCCATAGCCTTTTCCTCCTTGGTACTTTAACTGGGCATCTGTTTGTTTTCTGGCTTTTATAAATGGGAAATGGTAAGGGTTCTTTCTCATATCTGTGTTGAAACCTCAGGCTGAACCTGCTTGATCCTCAAGCAGAACTATGAGCAGGAGGCAGCATGTGCTTTCTTCCTGCCACAAGATTCCTTTTCCTCTTAGAAACAGGGACTTTGTTGACTCGTGCAGTTCCCTTGTGTAGATTTTGCTACAACTTTGGAGAGACCTTCTTCCAAGTCAAAGCGGTACATCTGTGAAACACAAAATCTAATCAAGAGTAAAACTACAATATGCAGAGAGAAACAGTCTGCCAATAAAAATAGATAAAATAGCATATGTGTTCATTAATTATGATAGAACTATCTCTAAAAATAGCAGAAAGTAGAAAAAGAGAAAAGGGAGGAAAACATAAATAATTTTAAAAAAGTTACTCTAAATAACATTATATAGGAGTTCTTCCAGAACTTAAAAACATAACTAAATCATATTACTTTCTAAATTTATAATACTACTTCTAAAGGAAAAAAAGGTTAGAATCTTCTAGAAAGATAAGTAACATGCGAGGTAATTGTAGCCCTGTATTCAAATTCTGAAGGAGAAATAACTATTTTAGTTCAAAGTAATGTTAATATGGGAAAGGACAGTTACACCAATCTACTTATAGTTACTTATTTTTTAAAGAAAATTTATACCTAACTTAGGTGCGTACACTAAGATTTAACTTCGAGGAAGCTGCTGACAGTCGTAATTGTAAGTAAAATTTTTATTTCTTTTGTGTACAATAGAAGAAAAATGTCCACTGGTGTTGGAGTAAGAGTTTCAAGAACAGCATTTAATAGGAAAAATATCTAAATCAAATCCGGATGTACTGAGAAACCTATGGTAGGCTGATGATCTTTAAAAATGTTAATTATGATGGTGCATTTTTCTCAATGGGTTGAAAGAGATTAATAGAGCAAAGACAGTGGTGAAGGGGGGTTGCCCAACGAGAGCAGATGAAGCAAACTTAGAATCTCATGTTTTGTTTTGTTTTGTTTTTTATCAACTGCAGGTTTCTAACCTAAAAGCATAGAATGAATCCTTTGTGAATTCTTTTCCTTTCTTTCTACTATGCTGTCTCTGGGTTTGAGCATGGACAATGCATCCATGCTATTAAACTGGTGGGGGAGCTAATTATGGTTTGTTTGTTTTTTTTAATCTCAAGGTCACATCATCTCAAAGCTCCTTAAGAAGATTATTACCTTAATCTGCTTGTTAAATTCTTCAGTACTCTTACATGAACTATAGCATCAACACTGGAGATTGAGGGAAAGATGGGGCAGTGAGTAAAATAAGCGCCTCATTACGCATTTGAGAGCCACATTCTGGTGGGATCTTGGGCGATTCAGTTAAGTCCGTCTCTCTGGAATTCTGAAGACTGGGGGGAACAACAAAAGACCATGGAATACGCGGTCTTTCCTATGTACTTCCAATCAGAATTCCTTTGATTCTATTTGTCTCTATATTTTGGGTGCTCATGCCTTTTGGTTTGGTGGTATTTGTTAATATATACAATCACATAACTGTCTCATAATGGGCAGTGGGAAGGGCAGAGGCAGGATAAACCCCAATTTCCCAATCTTCAGATTTGCAATTTTGGATCTGATTCTCAAGATCTGTATGACCTGAGCAGAATCAGTGTCTCTCTCTGAATTTCAGTTTCTTTAACTGTGAGACAGGAACTGGGATACTTAACTTTGCAGGATCACCTCGTCCTTCTTGTGCTGTGTAACCCAGGCTAAGATTTAAAATCCTCCTGGGTGTCAGTTCCCCAAATGCTATGGTTACAGGTGTGAGCCATGGCACAGGGCTCAATATTGTTTTTAGTTACTGTTAAGATTTGTTTAATGTCTGCCACAATAAGAAGAAATTCATTAACAACAAGTGTTATTTTATGAATCCATGTGACATTTTGGAAAGTAGGGATAAGAACATGAATTGAACCGCAAAGAGAATCTAATTTTGTGAAAATAGAGAATGAAAAAAATAGGAACAATATTGAACATCATTAATAAAATTCTCCTTTGAACAGTTCTGTGTCTTCAGATTCCCTGAGTTGCCTGGCTTTCATGCTAAGTTAGAATGATTCACATTTTAATATCCTACTTTTACTAATTCTTAGAAAATTTCACACAATGGATTTTTATAATATCCACTGCCTTCACACCCCCCCATTCTACAGGGATCTACCCCCATCTCCCCACTCCCTCCCAGCTTTGTGATTTCCTGTTCTCTTTTTCTGTTTGTTTTGGTTTGGATCTTTAATATAATCTACTGAGTGCATTTTGTGCTGCCCATATACTCTTGGGTATGTGGTCACTCACACCTTGGAGAACATTTACAAATACCAATGATCATAGTTAACCTAATAACCTCCTCCCCCAGCCTCCTACATTCTTTTAAGTTCAAAATACATTGCAAGACACTCAGGTCTTTGTTCTGGGGGAAAACATGGTGTGGTGTTGAGAGCTACAGGACAGAACTTGTGATGGGGATTTGAGCGGGTGGTGGCCTTAAGTCCCTACAGTTTTCACACACAACCATTCAGTCTGTAGAGACTGCAGCTGTAATTTGAAATGTAGTCTCTGTGCTAATTGGTTTGTTTAGAAAGGAAAGCTCTTGTGTCTGTAGTGATCTTTCATTCTTTGAAGCTTGGATATTGCACTGTCTCCAAACTAGCCCACTTGGTTCTCATATTCTGCAGAATTCCCACTATGTCCTGGGTTTGTGCCTTGGTAACCAATCTGGTTTTGATATGCATGTCTTGGGGATGCTTTTGAATGTATTTCCCTCAGAAAGGACTCTGTGATGAATAATTTAGCCAGATAACTATTTACTAAAAG
>NW_008352883.1:0-760 GCF_000622305.1 Nannospalax galili | reverse complement strand
TCTGATAATGTGACTTCATAATGTTCCATTGTGACATCACAATATTGCATTATGACTTCAAATTCCTCCAATGTGACATGAAATTCCTCAAATGTGAAAACTCATCAAAACTCTATCACCTCATGTGTCATTATATTGCTCCAATTGGACATCACAATGTTAGAATTTGCCTTCACAGTGTTTCCCTGTCATGTCACAATCCTCAAATGTGACATCACAATGATCCATGGCGCTATCACACTGTTACAATATGAATTCACAATGTTACCTTGTGACTTCACAATGCTCCAATGTGACATCACAATGCTTCAATGTGCCAACAGTATCGCTCCATGTGAAATCAAAATGCTATATGGTGCCATCACAATGTTACAATATGATTCACAGTGTTTCATTTTGATATTACAGTGATCGAGTGTGACATCACAATGCTCAAAGGTGATATCACAATGCTCCAATGTGCAACACTATCGCCCCATGTGCCAATATATTGCTCCAATGTGCCATCACAATGTTCCATTGTGACATCACAATTATCCAGTGAGACATCACAATGCTCGAATGTGACATCACAATGCTCCAATATGATATCACAATGTTCCAACTTGCCATTCAGAGGGTTTTAATATGACCTCACAATGTTCAATTTTGATTTCACAATGCTTTAATATGACATAACAATGCTCCAATGTGCCAACACTATCTCCACAAGTACCATAATATTGCTCCAACATGTCATCACAATGTGAAAATATGCCTT
>NW_008352882.1:0-724 GCF_000622305.1 Nannospalax galili | reverse complement strand
GTGGATATTGTACCAATGTCAACGTGTTATTGCCAAGAGATAAGAGAAAAACAAAAAACAACAACAAAAAACAACAAAATTTTTCTCCACATTTCCACCCTGTAAGCAGATATTCTAAAAAGGCTGAGAGCCTCCTTACATGCTTTTCCTCCTGTCTTTGTTTTCACCTGGTGGCAGTAAAGTTATTTATGCCTGTGGCAAGTCAAGGCAGCTGTGCATGATATGAGATTGCATTCCCTCCCCTAACAGAGGCTGGTAGTCAAAGACGGGTAAGATCTTCTGGGACAAAGTCAACCTAAGACAGGGCGTAGCTGATGGAAGCTACATGCCAATGACGGGTAAGGTTTTGGTCTGGCAGAAGACAACCTAAGGCAGGCACGGTCCTTCTGTCCCAGATATATCATAATCTGGGGTTATTAAAATAAAAAGGAAGGGGGAGATGTCAGGGGCTGCTAATCATTGAGCTGTGTCAGGCTTGTTTACTGAGTGTGTGTTATGCACACCAGTATCTAATCTGCCTTATCAGGAGGAGTATGTTTATACGGAGAGCCTCACAACACCTGACCTTGAGGCAATAGCGGAAGCCTTTGATCTGACAACTCCTTGACCTTCAGATACAGGTGGGGAAAAACAGCAGTTGTAACTAATTGAGTTCTTCTGTATAAAAAGGCGGAGCTGAAATAAATCGAGGATGGCAGTATTCACTGTGAGCCCTCCCAAGAAG
>NW_008352881.1:0-784 GCF_000622305.1 Nannospalax galili | reverse complement strand
CCTCCTTCCTTCTGTGAGAAACATTAAATATTAGTCATTTTTATTTTATGTGAATGAGTGTTTTTCTTGAATGTATGTAAGTACAATCAGGTACGTGCAATGCCCTCAGAGGCGGAAGAAGGTGTTAGTCTCTCTGGAACTGGAGTTATAGACAGTTGTTAGTTGCCATGTGGGTGCCGGGAACTGAACCAGGGACCTCTGCAAAAGCAGCCAGTGCTCTTAACCACCGAGCCATCTCTCCAGCCCCTAAATATTTGTCTTGTGTTTCAAACCCTATAAAACCTTCAGTTTATAACAAGGAAGTTGATCTAATCTTTTAATCTCCCCCCACACACCCAGTATAAAACGGTTGGTTTATGACAAGGAAGTCTGTGTAATCTTTTAACCTCCCACACACACCCAGTAAGACTTCGCACCTCACCTGAAAGGCTTTTATCTATGAAAATGTCCTGATGTTTGCCTGGAACCTGGTGGCCTTGGGCAGCTGAGACCTTCCCTTCTTTAGCCAACCCCCTTCCCCCTCCTTTGTGCTTTAGTTTCTTTAAAACTAACCAACCAGGAAAGACAGTGAGGTTGGACCCTGTTAACCCAGAAGCACAACTCCAACCTCCAATGGATAAGAGATAGTTTATTCTGGAGCTGAATATGAGTGACCTTGGCCTAGGAACACAGATTCAGGTTACTCCGATTTCCATGTTCCAACGTAGTAACAGTTTCATTGAGTTTTTATAGTAACAGAACCAAGAAAATCCTAAGTCAAGACACATTTCAAATACATTGGTGG
>NW_008352880.1:2259-6554 GCF_000622305.1 Nannospalax galili | reverse complement strand
TTTGTTCTTTTGCATTTAATATTGATAGGTCAAATGTCTTTAGGAATTCATACATGCTGCACTAAGTGGGAGGGGATGGGAGCTTTTAAAGTTTAAGTCCCAAAGGTAAAGTCCTTGAGAAAATTTACTCGAAGACAAGCAGTCACTTGTTTGTTCTTGTAGGTGGGCAAGCAAGCAGTTAAATCAAATTTTAAAAACGCTTGTTTTAGATGATGTTGGCTTTGCAGCCCATAATGTGTTATTTTATAGAATAATATGAAATTTTTTCATTCTTACTCCATCTAACAGTCATTGAAATCTTGTTCTTCTACGAAATAATTCAGATCTTGAGGATTTTGTCCCCCCAAATTTGGGAAAATATTCCATAGTTTCAGGTGGTGGACGATATTGCTAATTGTTATTATATCAGAATCAATTTTCATGTTTTTTTCTGCTTGTTTTTTTATTATAAAATTAAGAAGCATAATATTACGTATAAAAAATTTACAATTGTTCTCTATAAAAATTTCTTTCTACTAATATGTACTAATCATTTTATCTCTTCTACCCATCATTGCTTGCAGTCTATTTTACGATCTATGGGAATTGATATTCCATCTTGTTTATATATTCTTTTAGCTGTTCATTTGTTTGCCATAATTAGTTCTAGGTTTCTGAATGTCATTGTCAGTAAAGTGTGTTTCTTGGACAGCAGCGATACTTGAATCTTACTTTGAATCCACTCTTCTTGACTCTAACTTTTATTTGGTGACCTGAGGTAATTTTCATTTTATATTATTGTGGGAGAATTTTTTTAAGTAAAGATGATTTTGCTGGTGTGCTGGCTGTTAGAATCATTGATTAGTATTAATCTTTATTAGAATTAATGTTGCGTTCTACTTTGTTTTCTGTGTGGCTAATGGTGGACTCCTTCTGGAACATGGTGCATTCACCACTTCCTCTTTACAGTTGAATTCTGACTTCTGTTCCCATGAATGAGAGTGTCTTTTTCCTCTGTGTATCTTGTTTGCTTCCATAAATTCTGAAGTGATGACTTTCTTGCCTTGAATTAGTAAATTTCTTCAGATGAAGTTCTTCCTCCATCAATGTTTTTAATGAAAAGCAGCACAATTTTTTTATTATTCCAGTGCCATTTGATGAAAATAGAATCCTGTGGTTGAGAGAATAAATAGGAAAGTTTAATGCCATTTACATTTTGAGTTGTACACATTTTGCTTAGACTAGAATAACATTTTAGTAGTAAAAATCAAAATCAAATGCATGGGAACTTTTGGCCATTCTAGAACATGCCATCCTTGGTGGCTGTCTAGTATTTGCCTCATGATGGAGCTCAGTTAATACTTATTTCAACTTTCTAAGTGACTCTCTTGTGATTGGATATGTATGTATTGCTTTTTTTCATATATTTTCCAATTCATTTTTATTGAATAAATTTAGTCATTTACTTTTGATTTCATCTCCCTCTTTTACTCCACAGATTTTTATTTTTGTTCATTTGAATGTTTCTCAAGGTTGGAAATTTTATCCATGCATATTACATGTTCTTGATGGATCTGTGAGTGTGTAATTGTCTCAGCCTTATTCTCCATATTGAAACGATTTCTTCTCTTTTGCTTTGCCTGGAGAACTCAACTCTTAGAGATATCGGAGGGTTTATAACGTAGAGAAACCCTGCAAATGTGAAGAATGTCAAAAGTCCAAAACCCATGTCTCACATCATAAAAAGCATGAATATATTTATACTGGAAAGAAACCCTACAGATGTGAAGATTGTGGCAAGTCCTTTAGTCAAATGTCACATCTTACAAGACATCAGCAATACATACTTGAGAGAAACCTTACAGATGTGAAGAATGTGGCAAATCATTTATGATGCACTCAACTTATAAGAAACATAAGAGAATTCCTATTGGAGAAAATCCCAAGAAATGTGAGGAATATAAGAAGTCCTGTACAAAGATGTGTTAAGCACACCTTTAATCCAAGCACTCGGGAGGCAGAGGCAGGCAGATCTCTGTGAGTTCAAAGCCAGCCTGGTCTACATAGTTAGTTCCAGGCAAGTTGGAGCTACAGTGAGACCCTGTGTCAAGAAAGCCAAAGAAAAAAAAAGAAAAAAAAGTGTTAGATTAGAGCACATCATGTAATTCATACTTGAGAGAAACCCTACAAATGTGAAGCATGGGCCATTCCTTTTGTCATATTTAATGTTTAATCAGATAATTCATACTGGAAAGTAACCATTCTGATTAGAAGAATGTGAAAAACTGAGAGCTCAGAACATAGAAGACTTGAGAGATTTAATACTAGAGAGAGACCCCGTAATTATAAAGGGTTTGAGAAGTCCTGTCCTTGTATTTCAAGTCTTAGAGAACATCCAAGAATTTACAATAAAGCGAGGCACTGCAGATATAAGGAAAGTGGCAATTCCTTTAATAATGTGTCAAATGGTGGCAGTTATCAAAAACACATACGAAAGAGATAGTTTACAATCGCACAGAATGTGGTACACCCTTTGCCCATGGCTCAATCCTTAGAAAGCAAAGCAGAATCCATACTAGAGGGATATACCTAAAAGTCTGGGAAATGCTCAAATACTTATATTTATATATTACAAAACTTCAAGTGTAGGCTAGGACATGGTACAGTCCTTGTAATATGACAAGCTAGAATAAGTTTTAAAAATATGTCAATTATTTCTATATTTTCATCAAATGGTATATGATATTTTGATAGACAAAAAAATTTTCTTTAGAAACATTTTTGTTGCCAAAATTGGTACCATAGGCTGGTTTGACCTTCATCTAAATTCATATTTTCACTAAGTGTGGTGACTCATGCCTGTAATCCCAGTACTCAGAGGCAGAGGCAGGCAGATTTCCATGAGTTCAATGCCAGGCCAGTGTACCTTGTGAGTTTGAGGTCACCTGGGGCTACAGGGAGACCCTGTCTCAAAAAAGACCCCCCAAAATTCATATTTTCTAATTTATAAAGGATATCATGAAAATTTATGCCAATTGTTGACTCAGAGTTGAAGGGATGTATTTTTGTTCAGTGCATTAGCAATGCTTCATTGGTGCCAATTGTACCATGAATAATTCATGGACAAGGAAAATGCATCACAGATTTTGTATTTCTTTTTAATGAGTGAGAATGCATTTTAGTGTTATGTATGTTTGGCATATTTCTATCATAGGAAAAGAAAGGAGAATCCTTAGAATTCGAAAGCAATCATTTCCAATGACTCACAGTTGAGAATAATCTGCAAAGTGTATTAATTTAGTGATAAATAACAAAACAAAATGGTTAAATGTTTTTTGTATTACTTAATGTAGTTAAAACCATGGGAGGAAAATTTAAAACTTATCTCCCAAGATTTTTTATTTTAACATTTTACTATCCTATTACATTTTAGCCTAGTCTTTGAAAATTGCAAATAATGATAAAAATTGAAGACACTGTCCCCTTTATTCCCAGTACTCAGGAGGCAGAGCAGGTGAACTTCTATGAGACCAAGGCCAGCTTGTTCTACATAGCTAGTTCCAGAGCAGTTGGGCTTCACAGTGGCCTTGTCTCAAAAGACCAAATTTAACAAATTAAGACATTTTATTGCAAGTCAGAATATCAATGATGGAAAAAAGATATTATGTAAGATATGATTATAAACTATTATATTTACACAAAAATATGAATACACAAAACTAAATATTGATACTTGTGTAGATAGAACCATATGTACAGGAAATGTACTTGTGTTCCCAGAAATGTGGCTTTCTGAAGACAGTACACTGTTTGTTAGTTTAATATGGAAATTAATTCAATATGTCTTACTTTCTACGGATTATGTGATAATTTGTTTCAATAGTTGCTGCCTGAGAACTGATGAATCCATAGTACATTACCAAGGCATCATTAATATTGCACTGTGAATGGATAATGCCTCATGCAAAATTCATGAATGACATCGAAAAGTTGATTTGCTTTATTTATTGAGTGTACTAATAATGAATTTCAGTTTAAAGTTGTAGTGCTGGGCATCAGTCCCCTGGTAGTTCAAAACAGCCAATCCTGAATATTTGAAATGAACTATATTTTGATTAATAAGATGATTACATGAAAGTCTAGTGAATTACTAATATTTTATTAAATGACAATTTTAAATATTTTTGTAGGTATTGTTGAATGATATTAATAAAATTTTTCTGTAAAGCTAAATAATGAGATGAGTGAAAATAATCATTAAAAAGTATAAGTATATTTATATGTTCATTCAAGACCATAATAAATTTTAGTGTTAC
>NW_008352880.1:1708-2143 GCF_000622305.1 Nannospalax galili | reverse complement strand
GGAAATAATCATTTAAAAGTTATAAGTACATTTATATGTTCATTCAAGACCACAATAAATTTTAGTGTTGCTCTTCAAAAATGTGTATTGACTTCCAAATTGTCTACTAATTTTAAAAAATGTTCTGTTTCTTTAGTTCTTTTAAGATACATTTTTGAATAAAATGCATTGAATTTATTTTGATACTTTTAAAGCTGCATATAAGTCGATTTTTAATAAACCAATCATGTGTTTAATGATTTAACAAAGAAATTCTTTGAAAATGTACTCTCTTCTTTCCAAATGGAAACTCTCACATCTTTCAATGGATAAGAGAAGACTAATGCAAGGATAATCTTTCAAATTTGGTTAAATTTGTGGATTGATTTTTCCAGGGATCTGCTTCTTTGACACTTACTCTCAAGAAATTTGCATGATCTATTTATTAAGTATAAT
>NW_008352880.1:0-1528 GCF_000622305.1 Nannospalax galili | reverse complement strand
TGGATTTGGATTTTCCTTTACAGTGAAAGAAAGGTGTAAACATATGAGATTCTGGGTAAAGTTCTTTACAGACTAAGACAACATAAAGGAGTGCTTACATGTATGTGCACCTTCTACAATATGTACAGACACAGATGACGACAGACAGAATTGCACAATGGTTATGTGTGATTGAAATTTCTTTGCTATGACAAAAGACCTGAAACATGAAGTAAAGTGAAACATTTTTTTAACAGTTACACAGTTTTGGATACATATCTGTTTGTTTCATTTGATATGGGTTACAGAGAAACAAAATGTAGGAGTGTAGTAACCATGTGGCAGAGGGGACAGTTGTCATCCTGAAGGAAGGAGGGACACGGAGGAACAAAGATTGAGATAGAGATAGAGAAGTTCTCTCCAAGGGCAGAGTCAAAATATGTGCTTCAGTGTTGTACATCAGTGGCCTCCTCTCTTCCAATCATGGCTGAATCGAGGAACAGCTATGAAGTCATGGTCATGATCCAATTGCCTTTCCATAAATCTTTTTCTGAATCTTGATGTCAAGACCCAAACATTTAACAGCTGAGACTCTGGGAGTAGATTTTGTTCATGTAATGAAATGTTCATGACTTACTAGCCAACAAAAGAGTGGAAATCATGAAATGTAGCTTATTTGCTCTGCTGTACATGCAGCACCTTCTCAAATGCTCCATACATCACACTGTGATTTCAGGTACTGTTAGATCCTAGGATAAGTGGCTCAGCTCTGAGTTTGATTCAGCACAGTATTGAAAAGGTCACATATCTCATGGATCCTGAATCTCCCTATGTAATTTATGTGATTTACTTGCATATTACACATGAGAGAAATAGTACATAGCTTAAAATAGAAGATTGTATATTTCTGTGAAAATATATGTGATGTTGGATGATTTCATGCAGCACAATAGTGCTGAGAATTGAACGTGAAAATACAAACTACAATCTGTTAATGTATACATGTGTTCAAAGATTTTCAGTGTTTTTTTTTTTTTTTTTTTTTTTTTTTTTTGGTCTTTTGGAGATGAGTCTCTCTGTAGCCCCAGCTGCTGCCCTGGAACGCACTATGTAGACCAAGCTGGCCTTGAACTCAGTATTTTATAAGTGAAAAAAACCAATTTTTTCTTTAGTTTTTGTTTCTAAAGGATATCACGAAAATGTTTGATTTTTACAATACATTCGAGTAACGATCCTTTCAATTCCCAACTTTCTGTGGCTTTTCTTTCTTCCTTTTCACCACTAGCTGCACAGGTATCATGGTACTATTCTTTCTCTGAATTTACTTGTGCAGGTTTATAGATATTTATCCTCTCAGTTGCTCTAAAATACTTTGGAGTGTCCACGCACATCTTATGAATTCCACACTCTTAACATGTCACTGATATATTTTGAATCTGATTCAATATAACAGTCAATTACAGAAACTAAACCTTTAGAAAATGGCAGTATACAACCCCTGGTCACAGCGCTTTTCCCTACACATATTGTAATAAATTCTGGGGAATGC
>NW_008352879.1:39647-40962 GCF_000622305.1 Nannospalax galili | reverse complement strand
GAGTGGGTGACCTTCCAGGATCTGAGCAATAACTGTTAATCCCTAGTGAAAGGGGGCAGTGATATGACTACAGCCTGAATCTGACACCTAACCTTGGCTAGAACCAGCTGTACCACCTACTAGCTGAGTTAAAAAAAATAACTTAAATACACAGGTAAGCAACTTAACACATGAGGCCAGGCATGGTAGGACCTTTAGTCCTAGGACTCAGGAGACAGAGGCAGGTGGATCTCTGTGAGTTTGAAGCTTGCCTGGTCCACATATTGAGTTCCAGGCCAGCTGGGATGACATACTGAGACCCTGTCTAAGAAAGAAAGGAGGGAAGAAGGAAAGAAAAAGAAAGAAAAAAACACAGAACACAAGGTTGTCAGATGATTAGGTAGAAAAAGGGCTGGACTGGGACTGGCAACCCTGTCATTTCCTGACTGTGTGATCTTAGGCTAATCACTTGACTATTTTGGGCCTTAGTATTCCTTCACCTATTAGAAGATAATTGTGTAAACCAGGAATAGTGTTGAATACCTCTAGTACTTGGGAGGTAAAGACAGAAGGATCAAGAGTTCAAGGCTGGCCTTGGCTACATAGCAAGTTTGAGGCTAGCTTGGGCCAAATGAGATTCTGTCTCAAAAAAAAAGACAGAAAAAGAAAGAAGAAAGAAGGGGGGAGGGGAGAGGAGAGGAGCAGGGCAAAGAGAGAAGATAATAGTGTTCTCTGCCCCATTTAGCTAATATAGTTGATTTGATGATCCAGTAAAATTTGTGGGAAAGCAAGTTTATAAACTGGAGAGGCCTGTGTGTGCACACAGTTATATTGACTAACTCAGAGTGACTTGAGAGAGTCTGGAGGTCAGAGGCTCTGGAGGGAGGGACCAGACCTTGGCTGGCAGGGAAGAGGGACTTGCCCAAGAGAAGCCCCTCCACCTCAAAGTCATTCAACCACGGAAATGAGACAAAACCACCCTGGGCGGTTGGGCAAGAGGGGGAGGTGCCTGGCAACAGAGAGGCAGGAGGCTCAGATGGAGTGTCTCCTGGTGAACAAGGGGCAAAGTGCCAAGCTGCCTGGAGCAGGCACAGGGACAGAGGCGTCCCTCCTATAAATGCCAGTGATTGGACTTGAGATGCCTCTTGGGGCTGGAGATTCCTGCTCAGCCTACAGCCCCTCCACCAGCGGCTTCCCACAGCTTCCAAAGGACAATAGAAGCTGACATTTATAGGGCTCACAGGACATGCCAGGCATTTTCTGAGAAGATTTCCATTTAGAGTCAGCTCTCCATTTCTGTAGGTTCTATGTCATAGATTCATCCAGGGACTAAAAA
>NW_008352879.1:34435-35988 GCF_000622305.1 Nannospalax galili | reverse complement strand
GTTTGAGGACTTGAGTTCGAATCCCCAGCATCCACGTAAAAAGCCAGGCATGTTCACATGTGGGCCTGTGACTCCTACGCTGTTTGGGGCAGTGGCAGGAATTGCTGGGGCTTGCTGGCTGCTAGCCTAGTTCAGTGAGAGACGTTGTCTCAAGAGAATTAGTGGAGAGTGATAGAGCAGGACACCTGACTCGTCTTCCGCTGGCCTCTCTCCATGCATGCACCCCCACCCACACACGTGCATAAATAATCAAATAAAAAATAGAAATGACTCAAGGACAAGACTGTGGAGCTGGGCTGATGAACAAATAGGGACCCAGGGACTGTGTTGATAGGGATTCATTCCCCAAAATGTCCTGCCATGAATATAAAGCAGGTGTTCTAGGAGAGTGGGGGAAATAGTTCTAACCCGGGATCGGGAAGAGACTTCTGAGTGATAAGGACAGGACTCCAGGTGGAAGGCCCCACATGAACAAAGCCAAGGTCAAGGCTGCAGGGAAAGGAACGGTGGGTTGGGCACAATGACTAGTCTGTGAGGTCAGGGTTTAGGGTTCAAGGGCAGGTGGGAAGTTAGAACTGATTGCAGAGGGCTTTGGATGCCAGGCTGTTTGCAGTTTATGCATCTCTGAGAAGACCCTAGAAGAAATCTTTAAATCTTCGTCATTTATACCTGTAAGGAAAAAATCGCTTCTTAGACAACCATGGTTCACAGTTTGGGCATAAAATGTTTTACAATAACACCTGCCTCCCATGCGTGACTGTGTTCGGCTCGCAGCAGTCGATTCACATTTAGCAGGAGGCTGGGCGGGCGGAGCAGAGCAGTCCGGGGGCTGCTCCCGCGATTCCCGCCTCCCAGGAGGGCAGGAGGCCGGGCTAGAGGCGGTGCCATCCGGGCCTCAGCACCTTTTCCGCTCGGTCCTGCGCGCGCTCCACCTGCAGACAGGTGGTTGGTTGAACGCGCTCACGTCCGTCCCACGAACCAATAGAACACGAGTGTGCAAATTAACCCCGGTTCCCCACCCCCTACAGCAACCAATGGTTGCAGACGTGCAACAGTCAGCCAGGTTCACAGTCGCAATGAATGGACGAGGTCTGGCGTATTCCTGGGCTGGGAAAAGGGCTGGAGGAGCAGGGGCGGCCCTGGGAGGCGCTGGAAGGGCAGGAGGGAAGCGGGAGGGCGGCAGGAGGGAGGCCGGAGGACCGGCCTGACCTTGGTGCTGCCGGGCTGCCTCGCTCCGCCCCTTTCCAGCCAAGTGTTCAGAAGGCTTGTGGAAATCAGCCAACAGGCCTAGCTGCAGTCCTGTCTCCACCGTTTATTAATAATAATAATAATTATTATTACTATTATTGGTCTTTTTAAAATTTGGTTTTCTTGTTTTTTTGTTTTTTTTTTTTTTTTGGTCTTTTGGAGACAGGTCTCCCTGTAGCCCCAGCTGCCCAGCTGTCCTGGAACTCACTATGTGGGTCAGGCTGGCCTTGAACTCAGAGATCCACCTGCCTCTGCCTCCTGAGTGCTGGGATTAAAGGCATGCACCACCATGCCCAGCCTCCATA
>NW_008352879.1:33689-34060 GCF_000622305.1 Nannospalax galili | reverse complement strand
TGAATGCAGCAGACGGATTTGTTGGAAAAAAGAACTTCAGTAGAAGGGAGAAGGAAATAAGAGAGTAATAGAGGGATATGATCAAAGAATAGTATGTGCGTGTAAAATTGTGAAAGAATAAATCAATTTTTATTTACTTAATGTGTATGAGTGTTTTGCCTGTATGTATGTAACTGTACCACATGTGTGCAATGTATATCAAGGCCAAAAGAGGGCATCACATCCCCTGGAACTGAAGTTATCAGAGTTGTTAACCCTCATGTGGGTGCTGGGAACCAAACCCAGGTCCTCTGCAGGAACAGACAGTGCTCTAACTGCTGTGCCATCTCTCCAGCCCCAAGAATACATCACTTTTTTAAACCGGAAGATGG
>NW_008352879.1:31893-33580 GCF_000622305.1 Nannospalax galili | reverse complement strand
TGCCTAGTGGTGTGGTCACAAGTCTTATAGGACTTGTGACACATTTATAAACCAAAAAACATGACACCAATGTTAATTAGTGGAGGGTGACATGGCCAACACACTGGAAAAAGCGTGATACTGGCCCCAGCATGGCCTTTTGTTTGCTATGTGACCTTGAACAGGTTATTTCACCAGTGGGAGGGTCAGTTTCCTTTCCCATAATGCATCACCTTTGCAGGGCATTGGTATATGTGAAACACCCACACCATGTCTGGTACATGGCAGACTTTAATGAGTTCCTAGAAAAAAACTTTCCTTAATTTTTTAATTTAAACTTTTTTGGGAGAGTTTCATAATAAATACTGTATTTACATCATTTTCTTTCCCTTTCCAATTCCTCCTATCCCCCCCCCATACATACTAGCTCTCAAATTCCTGACTTACTCTTCTTTAATTATTATTACATATACATATGTATGTGTATAACCCATTGAATCCATTTAGTGTTGCTCCTACATGTGTTAGGACCACTGGGATTGGATAACCTATCAGGGAGCTCATCCCTTGAGAAAACTGATTCTCCCTTTCTCAGCAGCCATTGATTGCCTGTAGTTCTTCATCCAGAGGTAGGATCTTATAAAATTTCCCCCATCCTTGATGGTGTGTCAACTGGTGTTGTCATTATGCAGGTCTTGTTTAAGCAACCATTGATGCTTAAGATTGTTGAGATTTCGAGGGTGCACTTTCCTGTCATATCTGGGAGATGCTATCTCACAGCAGGCATCTTGGTCCTCTGGCTCTTACACTTTCTGCCCCTTCTTCCAAGATGTTCCCTGGGCCTTAGGTGAAAGGGTAGCATTGTAGATGTACCAACTGGTGTTGTGTACCCCACAGTCACTTATCTGTATTTTGACTAGTTGTGGATCTCTATAATGGCTGCCATCTGCTGCAAAAAAGAAGCTTCTTTAAGGGGTAAGAGCTATATGCCTTCAGCCTTGGTGGGCACCAGCACTCACATGCCCAGACCCACACAGGTCTACACACATGCATATAATTAAAAGCAATAAAATAAATATTTAGAAAGCACAAAAATCTTTTAAAATAATACATAAATAACTAGCCCTCTCTTCTATTCTATTCTGTTTCCTTGTTATCCCTGCCCAGTGATGGTAAGATTCTACTTCAACTCACAAGTACAAGATGAAACAAAGAAGAAAAACCTTAACTCAGTCTTCAGGAACAAGAATTATTAAGTACCTACTATGTGCCAGGCACTTTGCCCAAGAAGCTTAATGTTACCAAGGAAGTTAAGATTTCCTTTTGGGTTCTTAGTTTGGTTAATAAAAGAATTTAGAGAGACTGGAGAGATCGTGGTTAGGAGCACTGGCTGCTCTTGCACAGGACAGGGTTTGGTTCCCAGCACCCACATTGTGGCTCACAACTGCCTGCAACTCCAGTTTCAGGGGGGTCTGATGCCCTCTTGTGGCACCTACATGCATATATTGACATACAGATACACACACACATACACACACACACACATACACACACACACACACACACCACATACACACAATAAAAAGAAATAATTTAAGAAATCGTCATCAGACCAATGAGATGGCTCAGCAGGTAAATGCTTGCTGTGTAACTCTAATAACCTGAATTCAATCCCTGGAGCCCATGTAAGAGTGGAAGGAGAGAACTG
>NW_008352879.1:23691-30821 GCF_000622305.1 Nannospalax galili | reverse complement strand
GGCTTCTGGCAGAGCAAGTACATTATCTCATTAAGGAGATAGGTATTCCTCCCCTCTCCCTGGCACATCTTCAAGTGAATCAGCCTTTCTGGGGGGTAGACTCCTAGCCACGTGATTGACAGGACCAACTAGGATTAAAGACATACACCACCATGTCCAGACCTCTTTTTTAAAAATTATTTTATTTAATTATTTAATTTTATGGAGAGAGAGAGAGAGAGAGAGAGAGAGAGAGAGAGAGAGAGGAGAAGAGAGAGAGAGGGCTCATGCATGGGAGTCAAGGGACAACTTTCAGGAGTGATTCTCTCCTTCCATTATGTGAGACCCAGGGATTGACCGTAGGTTATCAGGCTTAGTGACAAATGCTTTTATCCACTGAGCCATGTCACAGGTTCTTTTTCTTTTATTTATTATTTTTATTTTATGTGTATGAGTGTATTGCCTGCATGCAATTGCACCCATGTGGTGCAATGCCCGTGGAGGTCAGAAGAAGGTATTGGAATTCACCTGAAACTGGAGTCACGAACAGTTCTTAGCCACCATGTGGGTGCTAGGAATAGAACCTGGGTCCTCTGAATGAGCAGCCAGTGCTCTTAACCACTGAATCATCTCTCTAGTAGGAATCTTCAGTGTCTAACAGGTGACAAGATTCTGATTTCCCAAAATGGCACAGCTGGATCCCACAAAGCCCTCCTCTGCAGCATGGGCTCTAGGGGAGAAGGGAGAGGTCACTGGGGTTTACTCTAACACTGTCCTGGTGGGCAGAGAGTGGAGTAGAGAAGATAGCAAAGATAGGCAAGCCCTGTTGGTTCCTGCCCTTGAAATACAGTTAGGAACAACCTGATAAGATGTATCATAGAAAAGGCTAACAATTAGTGAGGCCAAACAAAGTAACAGGGACATGGCCAGGGAGGAATCACCTGCTGGGAAGGATTAAAGGGTGGAAGGTCACAGCAGGAAGTGGAGAGGGAATATCTAACCCTAAGAAGGGGTCAAACTCCAGATAGCAGGCAGAAAGGAGGAAGAGGAGGAAGAGGGGGAGGAGGAGGAAGAGGGGGAGGAGGAGGAAGAGGAGGGGGAGGAGGAGGGGGAGGAGGAGGAGGAAGAGTGGGAGGAGGAAGAGGGGGAGGAAGAGGAGGAGGAGGAGGAAGGGGGAGGAGGAGGAAGAAGAAGAGGAGGAAGAGGAAAAGGAGGAGGACGAGGGGAGGAGGAGAAGTAATGGGGGAGGGGAAGAAGAAGAGGAAGAAACCCGTGATTGTAGCTGTATAAATGAGGCTAGGAATATAGATCAGTGGTAGAACACTTATCTGGCATGTGTGAGGCCCTGGGTTTGAACCCCAGTACCACAAACACATACTAAAACCCCAATGCACTTTAATATCTCAGAGGAAATGTGTTCCTTCATCCTTCATTAACTTTTTCTCTCTTTCCTTCTTTTTGTTTTTGAGACAGACTCTCATGTAGCCAGGTCCAACCTTGAACTTCTGATTCTCCTGCCTGTACCTCCCAAGTATACCACATCTAACTATAATTTTCTTTCTTATAAATAACTTTCAGAAGCTGGGTGTGGTGGCAAACGTTTTTAATCCCAGCACTTGGGAGGCAGAGGCATGCAGATCTCTGAGAGTTTGAGGCCAGCCTGGTCTACATAGTGAGTTCAAGGCCAGCTGGGGCTAGAGGGAGACCCTTTCTCAAAAAGACAAAAAATAACCTTCAGAGTATTTTCTCAACTTATAAAGGCACTTGAAACTGGAAGTAAATGTATGTTAAGCCCTCAAACCAGATAAAAATTAGAAAATAGATTACTGTGGCCATCCTGACTTCTGAAACACAGAGAAAAACATAATGGATATTGTGTACAATTTAAAAGTATACATGGGGGAATTTGCATAGTAGTAGTCCAGGGTGCAGCAAACAGGCAAAATCTAGGCTTTTTATATGGACCATGAACTGAATTTTTTTTTGTCTTTTTGAGGCAGGGTCTCCCTGTAGCCCCAGCTGTCCTGGAACTCACTATGTAGACCAGGCTAGCCTTGAACTCACAGAGATCTACCTGTCTCTGCCTCCCAAGTGCTGGTATTAAAGACATGCACCATCACACCTGGCTGAAAATGTTTTTTTTACAGACTGGAGGGTTGGCTCAGTGGTTAAGAGCACTGGCTGCTCTTGTAGAGAACTCAGGTTCAAATCCTAGCACCCACATGGTGGCTAACAACCATCTGCAACTCTGGTTCCAGGGGATTCCAATACTTCTGTGGGCATTGCATGACATGGGTGCACTTGCACACATGTAGGCAAACCACTCATATACATAAAATAAAATTTAATTAATTACTTAATTAAATGTTTTCTACATTTAAAAAAAAATCAAAAGAATATGGTAGCTGGGTTTGTGACACAGACTTGTAACCCCAGCTACTCAGGAAGCTACCCAAGTTCAATGCCTGCCTGGGCAACTTAGCAAGTCTATCTCAAAAATATAAAATTCTTGCCTGGCATAGTGGTGCAAGTCTTTAGTCCCAGCACTTGGGAGGCAGAGGCAGGCCATCTCTGCGAGATGGAGGCCAGCTTGGTTTACATAGTAAGTTTCAGGCCAGCTGGGGCTACAGGGAGACCCTGTCTCAAAAAGACTATAATTTTCAAGCATTTCTGAGGCCCTCGATTCAGTCTCTAGCACATATATGTATATATACATGTATGTATGTATGTATGTATGTATGTATATGATATGGAATTCAAATACCAATATCAGTGAACAGGGTTTTGCTGGATCACAGGCACACTCTTCAAAACTGCAAAGACAGGTGTGAGCTCTTGCAGTGGAGATGCAGCCCCCAGAGAGAGTCTGAGGTATCGCTTCTGGGTATACCCCCAGAGTCTGAGGTATTGCTTCTCTGGCCTTATAGGAAAGCTTGCTGCCCTCTGGTGCAGAGATCTCTGACAAGATGTTGAAGAGACTTGTGTGGAAGAATGAGCTCTGAGAGGGGAACTGGGGTGCTGGGGGAATGTGGTGATTAAGTCTCACCTCTTGCCACACATCCTCTGCAGCTTTAAATTGTTTTTGTGAGAATGTGTTTTTAATTTAAAATGTAAATACAGGGCCTGCTAGATAGCTCAGTGGTAAAGGTGCTTGCCATTAAGACTGATGACCTGAGTTCAAACCCTAGGACCCACCTACATGGAGGAAGGAGAGAAGGACCCCTGAAAGCTGTCTTTTGATATCCACATGCATGTTGTGTCATATGTGCAGCTGCACTCATAAACATACATCAATACACACACATAAAAACCCAAATAAATATGAAAGAATTTTTTTTTAATGGGAGAGGGTAGCTAGGGAGATGACTCTTTGGGTAAAGGTGCTTGCTGCCAAACCTGATGACATGAGTTGCATCCTCAGGATCCACATGGTGGAAGGAGGTAATCGACTTCCCCAGATTGTCTTCTGACTGCCACATGAATGCCTACACACACACACACACACACACACACACACACACACACACGTAAACACAGTTTATAAACAATATAACAAAGAATAAACATAATAAAACAAAGTTAATTTTCCATCTCAAAGCCAGGTGAGGAGACCACAGGCCGAATGCTGCCTGCTGTCTCCAGGACTGGAATTTACCATAGATAGCAAGAGTCATGTTTTGTTCTTAGGTTAATGGGGAAAACATCCAAGGCCCATCAAAGGGCACCTCTGTACCGAGTGACCACACATTGGTGTAAACATACTCAAAGCGTCTGAAGTCATGGGCTATTGGAAGGAAATGTGCTGGTATGGAAGCCCTGTGGTGGATTTCCCCTGCATCAGAGGTATTCAGGGACTCGGGTGAGTCACTCCTCCTTTTGGGCTTGTCCTGCCACCCCAGTAAGGTAAGGACAAATGGCTCAGTGAGGAGCAGCAGCTGTCCCCTCACCCTTATGCCCTATGAAAGCATCCACTGGCCTGGGCCAGGAGTCATTGGCACCCAGACTGCTCCAGCTGTCCCAGAACACCTTTGGTGTTGGACAGACTTCAGATTCCTCTTTCCCTGGGCCCAAGGGCAACTGGATTATTACACTCAACACTAGAGACCTCATTCTGACAAATGAAGGAGGGGAGGAAGGATGCCAACCATGTCCTGGCCTTCCTCCTCTACGCCTGTCACAACTTTACTGCGCATAGAAGTCCCCCTGTAGGGTGGGCTGCATGTCACTTGTCAAACAGAGGTTAGATACTGCAGTGTGGGACTCAGCTGTTGGCCACCTCTCCTGGAAGTGACCCATGTTGTTTTCACCCACATCACATTGGCCAGGACTCCATCCAGAGCCTTATGTCAAGTTCGGCCAGGTCTTTTCTCTATTCAGGCCGGTAAAGTCCCTTTTGGCTCCCTGATGTCAGGTTCTCTCCTTGCATGGGAAATAGGTGGAAAAAGATTATTGGGGTCCAGAGGCCCCACTGACCAGACAGTGAGCTCTTTTTTCATTTAGCAGTAGTGGGTGTATGGGGGTGTGCCACGTATGCATATGTGTTCAGGTGCCCTCAGAGACCAGAAGGTAGCATCAGATCCCCTGGAACTAGAGTTGCAGGTGGTTGTGAGTCACCTGACATGGGTGCTGGGACTTGAACTCAGGTTAAGAGCAGCAAATGCTTTTAATCAATGAACCATCTCTCAAGCCCAGACAATGAGTTCTTATCCCAGGCCTTCTGGGAAAGCCAAGTGTGAGACACTGATCTTGTCCCTCTTCATCCAGGTCTGTCAGCAGCAGCGAGTATCTATGATAAGGTTCCCCAAAGCATCCTAGGCCCTCAGGGTCTCTGGATCTCCTCTTCAAGAGCTATGCTGGGGGACATAGCTGCTATCTCTGGATGGTGAAGGAATCCAGGCTCAGAGAGGTGAGCTTACCTGCCCAGGGTCACCCAGGAAATGATAGGGTGAGCCCCAGCCTAGGTATTTGATACTCAGCTGGGGTGCCTGGTGCTCCTTAGGCCTCATGGAACTCTGCTCTGTCTGGAGCTATGCCAGAGTGTTGATTCCTGCCATGTGCCAGACTCAGTGTGAGTCCTGTGTACAGTTTGTTCCTATACCCCTCCCCATACACAAACACACATATGATACTTGGTGCACATGATGACCATCACATCTTACAACTGAGCAAACAGAGACAAGCCAAAGCCCCAGGCCAGGCAGCATCAAGGCCAGGCTAAAACTCTGGAAGTCTAGTCCAAAGCTTGGTGCCTGAAAGTCCACTTATTCTCCCCCTCACTTTTACAACACATCAAGGCAGATGGAGCCTCGAGCTTCTTGCCATATTGACTATGACTGACCAGAAATCAGTCTCTGGGCTAGAGATGTAGCTCAGTCAGTTGTGAGCTTGTTTAGCATACATGAAATCCTAGGTTCATCCCCAGTACCACATAAACCAGGCATGGTGATGCACATCTGTAATCCCAGCACTTGGAGAGGTATAGGCAGGGAGATCACAGGTTCAAAGTCATCTTCAATTATATAGCTACAAATCAAGTTCATGGCCAGCGTGGGATACAGGAGATCCTGTCTCAAAACCAAACTAGCAAAACAGAAACCAACCTCTGTGGTTGTAGGGGGTGGGCACCATGGATATAGGGGGTGAACATGAGCTCCTTCTCTGATCATGCTAGGCTTCCCACTAGTCTCTCCGGGGAGAACTTGCTAAGCAAGACACAAAGCTACTTCTGCTTGGAGAAGGGAAGTGTGGGGCTGAAAGTAACTTTGGGATATATACTTCAAAACATTGAAATAAGGGGGGGCTGAAGAGATGGTACAGCAGTTAAAGAGCACTGGCTGCTCTTGCAGAGGACCTGGGTTCGATTCCCATCACCCACATGGTGGTTAACAACCATCCATAACTCCAGTTCCAGGGGAATCTGAAGCCCTCTCTGACCTCTGCAGCATTGCATGACATGGGTGCACATACATACATGCTGCCATGGGGGTGCTGGGAATTGAACCCAGGTCCTCTGCAAGAGGAGTCAGTGCTCTTAACCACTGAGCCATCTCTCCAGCCCCAAAATAAAATATTTTTTAAAAACATTGAAAGTAGGGTCCCAAGAGATATTGTATACCCGAAATCATATTCACATGAGTCAGAAGGTGGAAGCAACCCAGGTTCATGGGCAGATGAATGGATAAACAAAATGCTGGCTCCATGCTGGCCTGGGACTTGCTGTATATCCAAGTATAACTTCTTAATATTCATATCTCTACCTTCCAAGTAGCGGGATTCCAGCCCTGCCTTACCACACCCAATTTTGTTAGCCTTAAAAAAGGAAGAACATATTCACACATGTGACAACATAGGAGACTTTAGGGACATTGTATTGAGGAAAGTAAGCCAGTCACAAAAAGATGCACATATGACTCCCCGTCTATCAGGGTCCCAGAATAGTCAAAATCATCCCAGAACACCAAAGGCAGGAGGATTTCTGCAAGTTTGGGGCCAGTTAAAGCTACATTGGGAAGTCTGTGCCAGCAAAACAAAATAAACAACAAAAACACAGCCGACAAGGAGACAGCTGGTAGCATGGAGCCTCCAGGGCTGGAAGGAAGAGGCTGGGCCCATGGTTCATGTGTGTTTCACTTTTGCAAGCTGAAAGGATTCTGGAGATGAATGATGTGACAGTTGATAACAGCATGAATGATGGTAATGCCACCAGACACCCAAACATTTAAAGATTACAAATTGAGGTTTGGAGAGATGAGTCAGTGGTTATCAAGAGCACATACTGCTCTTGCAGAGGAACCACATTCAATTGCCAGCATCCATGTTGGGCAGTTCACAATTGCCTGTAACTCTAGCTCCTGAGGCTCCAATACCTCTGGCCTTCATGGGCACTGCGCAAATGTAGACACACACACACACACACACACACACACACACACACACACACACAGTCTTTGAGGGGCTGGAGAGATGGCTCAGTGGTTAACGGCACTGTCTGTTCTTGTAGAGACCCAGGTTTTGTTTCCAACACCCACATGGAGGCTAACAACTGTAACTCCAACTCCAGGGTATCTAACAGCCTCTTCTGACCTTCTCAGGCACTGCAGGACACGTGCACTTACATGCATGCAGACAATACATTCATACACATAAAATAA
>NW_008352879.1:0-23495 GCF_000622305.1 Nannospalax galili | reverse complement strand
TATTTAAAAAATCATTTTTAAAGATTATAAATTGAAAAAGAATTTCTTTTGAGACAAGGCCTGTCTGTGTAGCTCAAGCTGGCCTCGGACTTGTGATCTTTCTACTTCTGCCTCCTAAGGACCAGGAAGACTTGAGACTATCTCTATATGTAGCCCAGGCTGGCCTTGAACTCCTATGTAGCCATGGGTGATATTGAAATTCTGATCCTCTACCTCCCAAGTGCTGTGATTACAGCTGTGGGGCACCAGCTTCTACCCTTCCTCCCACACCCATTTTATGCAGTGCTAAGGATCAAACCCAAGGCTTGGTACATGTTCGCTAAGCACTCTATCAACTTAGCTACATCTACAGTTCATAGCTGTGCTAGATAGCTTTAGTGTCAACTTGACACACCTGGGTTGAGGGCACCTCAGTTGGGGAATTGCCTCTACTGGACTAGTCTCTGGCCATGTCTGAGGGGCATCTTCTTGATGAGTGATGTGGGAGGGCCCAGCCCACTGTGGGTGGTGCCACCCATGGGCAGGTGGGCCTGTGTTGCATAAAAAAGCAGGCTGAGCAGGGGCCAGGGGAGCAAGCCAGTAAGCAGCATTCCTCCATGGCCTGTGCTCCAGCTCCTGCTTCCAGGTTCCTGCCCTGAGTTCCTACCTTGGGTTCCCTGATGAGCTGCAACATTTTTAATAAACCCCTTCCTCCCCAAGTTGGCACTGGTCCGAGTATTTTGTCACAGCAATGAAGAAACAAACTAGAACAGAGATTGGTACCAGAGAGTGGGATATTGCTGTGACAGACCTGACCTTGGTGTTTTTGGGAGGACTGTGGAAGTGTTTGGAACTTTGGGCTGGAAAAGCTATTGTTTGCTCAGAGTTTGTTGCTGTGGAGCTTGGAAAAGTCATGCTGAAAGAGTTGTAGACAATGGAGGCCTGGCTTGTGACACTTCAAAGGGAGGTGGAGACTATCAGGGCTGTTCCTGTGATATTTTGAATTGAGAATCTGTGGGTTCTGGTCGGCTGGGGCTGAAGAATCAGCTGTGATTAAGAAGAAACCAGAACCCAAAGTAAAACCTTTGCTTTACCAGGACAATTGATGCTGCTTAGCTGGGGCTGAAAAATCAGCTGTAAGTAACAAGAGACCAGCATCACTGAGGTGAAGTCTTCTGGGAGGTATTTCCTCAGGGTCAGCACACAGAGGGGACCCAAGCCTCTATTTCAAGCTGGAAGCAGGACTTGGTAATGTGTAAGAGTCTCCTGCAAGGTTCTGGTGTTGAAAGTGTGAAGGGGTCACAGAGAGCAGCTGAGGCTTGGCACTCAGAGGCCAGGAAAGGCCATAGGTGAAAGTGCAGCTTCAGTTGCAGTGAAGACCCCAGGATTGAAGGGGTCATAGAGAGAATCTGAGGCTTTGCACCTGGAGAGGCAAGAAGCCACCATTGGTGAAGGTGTAGCCTCAGTTTCAGTGGCAACCCCAGCTTTTTGGAGATGCCTGGACCATGGGACAACCACCGAGGACAGCGGCAGGTATGGAATGGAGCTGGCCTGAGTCTGCAAGACAAGCTGAGTGGGCTGTGGACTGCAGAGTCAGAGCAGTGGAGCTGCCAGTACCCTTTGGAGCCCAGAGGATCGTGAGTGAATCCCAGATGTCCAGCCTCAAGCTACTTTGCAGATGTCCAGCCTCAAGCTACTTTGCTGGACTTTGGTTTTGCTTAGGTGTGTCCGATTCTTCCCTTTCAAATAAGACAGTACTTGTTTTGGATTTTATAGAAGCCCACCCACAGTTAAGAGACTATTAAGAGACTATGGGCTTTTAAGTGTTTGGATTTTTTAAGGACTGTGGGATTTTTAAGGTTGTACTGTCTTATGTTGTAATATTAATGTTAATATTGTGTCTTGGGGACAAGAATTGGAAAGGTTAGTGTTTAATAGTAATGTGTTTGCTTGCCAAGTTGACGAGGGGTCAATTGTGCTGGATAGCTTTAGTGTCAACTTGACACACCTGGGTCGAGGGAGCCTTAATTGAGGAATTTCCTCCACTGGACTGGCCTGTGGTCTTAGAATCTTTCTATCTTCTCTTCAACAGTGGCCCTGAGCCCTAGGTGGCAGATGTTTGGTTTATGAATACTTCTCAGGGACCTATACTATTGTTCTGGATAGCTTTAGTGTCAACTTGACACACCTGGATTGAGGGAGCCTCAGCTGGGGAATTTCCTCTATTGGACTGGCCTCTGGCCATGTCTGAGGGGCATCTTCTTGATGAGTGATGTGAGAGGGCCCAGCCCACTGTGGGTGGTGCCACCCATGGTCAGGTGGGCCTGTGGCGCATAAGAAAGCAGGCTGAGCAGGGGCCAGGGGAGCAAGCCAGTAAACAGCATTCCTCCATGGCCTGTGCTCCAGCTCCTGCTTCCAGGTTCCTGCCCTGATTTCCTACCTTGGGGTCCCTGATGAACTGCAACCTGGGAGTTGTAAGCTAAATAAACCCTTTCCTCCCCAAGTTGATATTGGTCAGAGTGTTTTGTCACAGCAGTGGAGAAACAGACTGGGACAATAGCCATTCTTTTTAAAATGAACAGTAAATTGTAGTAGAGTATACATAACAAAAATTTTCGCTTGAAATAGGTATGGTGATGCACACCTGTAATCTGTACTCCAGAGGCCAAGGCAAGAGGATGAAAAATTCCAAGCTAGCCTGGGCTACAGAGGGAAAGTATCTCAAATAATGACAGAGTAGTCTTTGGCCTCTGATGCTCACAAGCTCTATGACCTTTTGTCAAGTTGTTTTCCCTTTCTGTGTCTCATTTCTTCTTTTATAAAATGAGGGAAATGACAGCACATGCTTCAGCAATGCTCCAGGGCAGTGCCTGGGACGAATCACACCCTCCTTATAGCCACTGTTATTTCCAACAAGTCACTTTGGAGCGGGGCTCGCTGGGAGATGGAAAATAGCAGTTCTTTCTTCTCTGGAATCTCCATCTCCCCAAGTTCTACCAACCCAGTGACCCTAGATGGTCTGTGCATCAAGCCCCAGGGTGGGGTTGGAGAAAAGATAAGAGAACCAGTCATCCAACTTCCACGAGCTGCCATGTGGCTTTGGACCAGCGAGTGCACTTGTAGCCTTTGTACCTGTCCTGCCTGCCCACACAGCAGGTGAATTATCTCAGAGGATTAGAGAAAGAGTGGAAGTGACTGGGCACCCCACACATATCTGTCCCTATCTTCTATTAGACCAGGGCTGGGGACCAGGGCCGTGCTGGCCCCTTTCCCAGACTCTTGCTGCTCTGCAAAGGACCCAGAGAATGATGTCTCCAAGGACTGCTGCTTTGGTCCACGTGACCAGGATGAAAGTCCTCAACCAAAGGCCACCCAGCCTATTATGCTGGTAGAAGAGCCTTTTCCCTCCTTTCAGAACCTCAGCTGGGGAGTCGGGGAGATGCTGAGAGCGATAAATAAAGAGGGAGCAGAACTCAAACCCAAAACGTGTTTACTCTGAGATGACAGCACATTGCTGTAGGCTGACCACAAGGATTTGTACAGAGGCCACATGTCTGGGGACATTCTGGAATGCCACAAATTGCAGGGCCAAGAAGAAGCTTCTGGGACTTAGGGGAGTAGGGTCAGTAATCCACCCTGGAGGGCCCTCCCTGGTACCTTCCCTCATTCCTAGGTAGGTTCAGAGCCATGAGCCTTTGACTCTCTCTCACATACCTGACCTCAGCCTGAGCTACCCAACTCCCCCAGGATGCTCCAAGTTGCTTGGGTTTCAGTCCACTGGCTCTTCCTGCCTCTGCTCCTGTGCTCTGGAGAATTTCACGGCTCACTGGAACACCTTTGCTCATCTATCTTCCTCAGTTTAACTCCAGCTCATCTTTAAAATTATTCAGATGGTAGAGATGAAGTGACTCAGTAGGAAAAGGCACTTGCCATCAAGCCTGATGACCTGAATTTGATCCCTGGGACCCACATGGTGGAAGGAGAGAACTGTTTCCCCAAAGTTGTCCTCTGATCTCCACACTGGCACTGTTTTCTCTCTCTCTCTCTCTCTCTCTCTCTCTCTCTCTCTCTCTCTCTTTCCATACACACGCACACACACACACAAATAGATGCAACAAAAAGATGAAAGAACAACATCAGGGCTGGGCTTGGTGGCTCATGCCTTTAGTTCCAGAACCTGGAGGCAAAGGCAAGTGGATCTCTGTGAGTTCAAGGCCAGTCTGGTCTATATAGTGAGATCCAGGTCAGCTGAGGCTACAGGGGGACCCTGTCTCATAACAAAACAAAACAAAATAATAAAACAACAACAAAACAAAACACCGCCGCCACCACCATCACCAAAAACAACAAAACAACGTCAGAACTGTTCAACCATCTGGTCTGCCTCCACCCCCCTTGCTAACTTCATAACTTCATCTACTTCACTATAATTCTTCCCACACAAGCTCCTTGTCTCTCCCTGAACTGCAAGTATTTAAGGTCAGGATCATATCCTGGTCAAGGATGTGGACTTGAGAGCCAAGCTATCAAGTTTTCATGCCATTGTCCCAGCTTGGAGATCTTGAGTCACATAGCTAATCTATGCTTTGGTTCAGGGCTCTCTCTACATTTGAGATGTGATAATGATAAACCTATCTGCCCTGAAGGGACCTCGCCAATCTCTGAGGGTATCTATTCTATTTGCATTTTGGGACTGGGAAAATGGCCACCAGAAAGTCTAAGGGATGCATGTGTCCAGGTATGAGTGCTGGGGATCAAACCCTGTGCATGATAGGCAAGCAGTCTGTTAACTGAGCTGCATCCCCAGGACCTTTTTATTTCACTTCTAAGGAGCTCCAGGTGCATGAAGTTGAGCTGACAGAACTTTAAGCATGTAGCAAATGTTCTTTGATACTTTGTGTAAAAACTGGTCTCAGTCAGGCTAGGGATGGGTACAACTTTTGAGCTGAGGTCCAGGGTTGATTCCTCACAATCCTGGAAGAGCAGGATGGGCTGGGTGGTTACTAGGTGAATAGGTTGGCTCATAGGTCAGGCTGAGAGCTCACAGGCCTGGGGGTAACCAGAGATGGTCTGAGAGCTAAGATGGCACAGTTCAGGGAGGTGTGGGAAAGGAAACTTACCACAGCAGGTCTGGAAAAGCCTGTGGATCTGGGGGTGCTCAATGGTCCTAGCAGAGCTGGGATGGTGGGGCACAGGGAGTTGTGGGCTCTTTGGAAATCTGTGAAAGACCCTTTTCTTGTTTGGCTTCTCTCTTTCTTCTCCCTTCCCATTCACCGTCGCCTCCCCAGACATGTGCAAGTTTTATGTTTCTTTGCACATTTCATATGTGTGTTTGGATTTTCAAAAACTAAATCATGGGGCTAGGGAGATGGCTCAGTGTGTCCCGGCCTGCGGGATCTGCAACGGGGTACCTGGATTGGGGAGTGGGGATTTGGATGGGGCAAGAGACAAGAGAAATGGAGACAAGACAGCGTTCTGATCAAGTCTCATTTATTGCAGCACAAGCATGAGGTTAAATACAGAATGAGAACAAAGGAGTAAAGATTGAGAGTAATCATATCAGCCAGGCCACAGGGGCCCAGGTGTATTCTAAGGGAGGAATCTACTGATTAACGGAAAACAGGGCAATTTACTGGAAAAGAGTGCAAGGCTGCAGGCCAAGACCACCGGCTCAGTCCCGTGCCTGCGGGAGGAGAGTGGGCTGAATGGGAAGTTACCAGCTTAGGTCTGTCAGCAGTTTTGAGAAATGGCTGAGCCTCAGGCTCCCAACATCAGTGGATAAAGTGCTTGCTGTACAAATATTGAGGACATGAGTTTAGCTCCCCAGATCCCACGTAGAAAGCAGAGTTTTAGCCACAGGCACCTGTAATCCCAGAACCTCTAATCTCAGCACTGAGAGGTAGAGACAGGAGGATCCTGAGGTCTCCCTGACCTGTCAGTCCAGCCAGTCTGAGAACTCCAGATTCAATGAAAGACCTTATCTCAAAAATAAGGCAGAGGGCTGGAGAGATGGCTCAGCAGTTGAGAGCATTGACTGCTCTTGCGGAGGACCGAGGTTTGATTTCCAGAACCCACAAGGTAGCTAACAAACATCTGTAATCCAGTTCCAGGGGAATTCAATGCCCCCTTCTGACTTCCTCAGGCATTGCATGACACAGATGCATTTACACACATGCAGGCAATACAGTCATACACATAAAACATAAATAATAAAAAAAATTTAAAATAAGGTAGAGGGGCTGGAGTAAAGAGACTCAGCAGTTAAGAACACTTGCTCTTGCAGAGGACTCAGGTTCAGATCCCAGCACCCACATTGAGTGGCTCATAATCACCTGTAACTCCAGTTCTTCTAGCCACCTCAGGCATGTGGTGCACTTCCAGACAAGAAAGCACACATATATACACATAAATAAAGATAAATAAGATTTTTTAAAGTTAGAGAGTATCCTAGTCTGTTCTTCATTGCTGTGACAAAACACTCTGATCACTACCAACTTGGGGAGGAAAGGGTTTATTTAGCTTACATCCCCCAGGCTGCAGTTCATCCAGGAGCCCAAGGTAGGAACTCGGGGCAGGGACCTAGAAGCAGGAGCTGGAGCACAGGCCATGGAGGAACGCTGCTTACTGGCTTGCTCTCCTGGCCCCTGTTCAGCCTGCTTTCTTATGCAACACAGGCCCACCTGCCCAGGGGTGGCACCAACCACAGTGGGCTGGGCCCTCCCACATCACTCATCAAGAAGATGCCCTTCAGACATGGCCAGAGACCAGCCCAATAGAGGAAATTCCCCAATTGAGGCTCCCTCAACCCAGGTGTGTCAAGTTGACACTAAAGCTATCCAGCACAGTAATTAAGGAAGGAACTCAACCTCTGGCCTTTGCATGTGCGCACATGTGCGCAGACACACACACACACACACACACACACACACACACACACACACACACACACACAATCTTGCTGTTTTCTATTTTAAGCTCTCCTATGATCACTGTTCTGAGCACATCCAGTCTACTGTGTTTCATAGTCATCCTGTTCCCATGAGTGGATCTGCTTCACTTTGTCACTAACAGTGCTGTAGTGACTGTCCCTTCCATAGCTCCCACATGGTCACCAAGATGGATTTTGGGCCCTGAAGCATACTCACACTTCACCTAAAATATCACTCAGTTGTTTTCTGGAATGTCTGTGCAGATTCCCATGTCCACAGCATCCTGCTGGGGGTCTCATCTCTCCCTGAATCACCACCAATACCTGCAAGTATTGTACCTTCTAATTTGGAATGGGTGTGATGTTGGCATTCACCATTCTAATCATTAAAATGTCCGCCTTCTCTGCTGGGGTGTAAGTCTGTAAGTGAACTGTCCATGCCCCCAAAAGGCAAAGTCATGTCTCAGTGACTTGTTCCATGCCCCCCATGTAATAGATACCCACATCCACCTTTCTATTTACCCTTTGCAAAGAGAATCAGTTGCTCCCATGGGCAGCCCTTTTGGACCCAGAGTCAAGTGAGGAGGCACTGTGGAGAGTGAGCAAACTCAGGCACCACAGTTCCTGAAGTCTCAAAGCCACAAGCCAGAGGAAATTCCCCCAGCAACTCCCAGGAGTGACTGGAGGGAATGTGAAGGGGTAAACATTCCCACAGAGCTGAAGAGAAGCCATTTGGTTTCAGAGACTGGTTCTGTCCTTTTAGAAAGCCCTGGCTCTGATAAGACTAGGGAGCCTCAGGCTGGAGACATGGCTCAGCGGTTAAGAGCACTGACTGCTCTTACAGAGAACCCGGGTTCGATTCCTAGCACCCACATGGCAGCTAACAACTGTCTGTAACTCCAATTCTGGGGACTCCAACGCCTTCTTCTGACCTTTGTAGGCATTGCATGACACGGGTGCGCTTACACACATGCAGGCAGTAACACTCATACACACAAAATAAAAATAAAATATTAAAAAAAAAGACTAGACTAGGGAGCCTCTGGCAAAAGCAGCAGGCAGAGTCCTCCAGACAGACTCCAGTGCAGAAGCATGTAGAAGGGCACAACAGCACGGACCTCCTCACATACATTATTATTATCATGGCTTCTCAATCCGGGATAAGGCAGAGGCACACACACAAACACACACACACACACACACACACCTGTGAACTATTCCAACCCACCGGGGCTTAGACAGAAAGGCTGATTGTCAAGGACCTGGAGAGGATTCTCCACTGGGAGCCTCAGTTTCCTTGTGTGTAGAGTAGGAGAATGGCAGTGCCTATCTTGTGGGACCTGAGTTCATCTATGGAAAATTCACAGGGTGTCGCCCAGCATGTAGCAAGGGCTCCGGGCACGCTGGCTTTGAAATATGTCTCTAGGGGTTGGAGAGATGGCTCAGCAGTTAAGAGGACTCACCGTTCTTGCAGAAGACCCCAGTGTGAATCCCAGCACCCACATGGTGGCTAACAACCCTCTGTAACTCCAGTTCCTGGGGATCTGATGCCCTCTTCTGTCTTCCACTGGCATTGCATGACATGGGTGTACTTACACACATGCAGGCATGTCACTCATATACATAAAATAAAAAAATCAATCAAGAAAAAGAAAAGTCTCTAAAGCTCAGGCTTAGAGCTGATAAGACTCAGGAACATACAGGGCTGGGGACAGCCTGACCTTGGAAGACTGTCACTCTTTCTGTGGTCTTACGTCTTTGACACCCATAGGACTCTCTTGTGACTTAGTTACCTGGTTATGCCCATGCATTTAGTCAACAAGCTCTTACCGTGGGCGCTCAGAGCAAGTCCCTGATGTGATGCTCATGGGCAGGGATGCTGGACAGAGCAATAGGGCTGTGATTAGGAAAACACTTTGGGGGCAGAGGAGGCCGTACGCCTACATGGCCTCCTCTCTGTGTCTTCCCTGCCTGCTTTCCTCATAAAGAAAATGGGACTCACTCTTATCAGGTTCAGATGAGCAGATGAATCAGTGGGAAAGAACTTTCTGGACTGTCAAGTACATCTAAGCAGAGGGCCAGGACTGCATCAGCAAGGCAGAGGCTAATGGCTAGAGGTCTTTCTCTCTGGGCAATTAAAAACCCTATGTCTTTCAGATGCTCTTTATGGCAGATCCACTGGGCAAGGAAAGGGATGGGGCCCTTTGGGAGTTGAGGTTGGAGCCAAAGGACTGTTGTTCATCCCATTTTCCAGACTGTCAGGCCTGCCTGGGTGACAGGAGGGTCAGGAACAGAAGCTGAAGGAGGAACCAGAGCCTGGGTTCATCTCCAGCACCTCCCCTCCCCAACAAAGCTCCCACAGACCCAGAAACCAAGGAGCTTGGGAGTGGGCAGGCATGTCACTGGATCAGCAGTGAGGCCCTACTAGAGGACAGAGGAAGCTGTGAGAGGTGGCACGTACCTTCGCTTCACGAGGGCCCCATGTCTGCCTTCCCTGTGTCCAGTGCTAGTACTGGGAGCGGGGCTTCTGCCTCCTTCTGTCCTGTTGCTTGGCCACACCTAGAAGGCCACCTTGTGCTTTTGCTCTCAAGCTATAAACGGCAATCTGCTTGTCATCCAGACAGAGGGATGAGCAATAGCATGCTATTTTCATATCAAAGGTGTGACTTAGCCAGCCCCCAAACTGTCCAGAGTAATCTTCAAATCTTGGTATTTGCACCCTGGTGTAGTCCCCTCTTGTGTATAAAAGGAACAATGTGGGTAACTGTCTTATGTTCTTTTCTGCTACTATGACAGAACAGCCTAACAAAAGCAACTTAAGAAAAGATTTATTTCAGATCATAGTTCAGGGGTATAAGTGACAGGAGCTCGAGGCAGATAGTCACACCGTATGAAGTTACATGTGTGATAAAACTGCATTGAGCCACACACATGCATACACAGGTAAATACATGCATGACTGGTCAGATCTGAATAAGTGGGTTATGTAATAAGTGCGTTTCCTGGGTTTGACAACTTCCTGTGTTTATGCAATATGTTAAGCCTGGGGGAGGGTGGGTGAAGATCACACTGCAAATCTCTTTGAGTTTCATACATTGCAATGTTCTGTGCCTCATGTTTTTAATCCCAGCACTGGGGCGGGTAGGGGGGGAGGTTGGGGAAGGGAGGCAGGCAGATCTCTGTAAATTCCAGGCCAGCCTGGTCTACATATCAATTTCCAGGCCAGCCAGGGCTACATGATGGGACCTTGTCTCAAAAATAAATAAATAAGCTAGGTGTGGTGGCACATGCCTTTAATCCTAGCACTTGGGAGGCAGAGGCAGGTGGATCTCTGTGAGTTCGAGTCCAGCCTGGTCTACATAGTAAGTTCCAGGCTATCTGGGGCTACAGAGAAACCCTGTCTCAAAAAGACCAAATAAAATAACATAAAATAAATAATAAATAAATAAATAAATAAATAAATAAATTTTTACAAATTGCCAAGCTCCCAGTCCAGAGATCTGAACTCTGGGTTCTAGCCTTGATTTTTTTTTTTGTTTGTTGGTTTTGGTTTTTTGAGACATGGTTTCAGGGCTGGAGAGATGGCTCAGTGGTTAAGAACACTTTTTGTTCTTGCAGAAGACCTAGGTTCGAATCCCAGCACCCATGTGGCAGCTAACAACTGTCCATAACTCCAGTCCCAGGGGATCCGACAGCCTCTTCTGACCTCCCCGGGCATTGCACGATGTGGCTGCACTTGCTTACATGCAGGCAGTACATGCATACACATAAAATAAAAATAATAAAGGCCAGGTGTGGTGGCACACGCCTTTAATCCCAGCACTTGGGAGGCAGAGGCAGGCGAATTTCTGTGAGTTCAAGGCCAACCTGGTCTACATAGTGAGTTAGGGTTAGGGTTAAGGTTAGGGTTAGGGTTAGGGTTAGAGTTAGGGTTAAGGGTTAGGGTTAGGGGTTAGGGGTAGGGTTAGGGATAGAGGTAGGGGTGGGGTAGTTACAGATGTTTGTTAGCTTTAATCCCAGCACTTGGGAGGCAGAGGCAGGCGAATTTCTGTGAGTTCAAGGCCAACCTGGTCTACATAGTGAGTTAGGGTTAGGGTTAAGGTTAGGGTTAGGGTTAGGGTTAGAGTTAGGGTTAAGGGTTAGGGTTAGGGGTTAGGGGTAGGGTTAGGGATAGAGGTAGGGGTGGGGTAGTTACAGATGTTTGTTAGCTCAAACATAGTATTTTAAATAGATTTTATAAATGAGGTATTTTATATACTATAAAAGCTATTATTATATATTATTGTATTATATAGTATATCAAAGGTATTTTATATACTATAAAAGATGATTGTGGGGCTGGAGAGGTGGCTCAGTGGTTAAGAGCACTGGTTGCTCTTGCAGAGGACCTGGTTTGAGTCCCAGCACCCACATGGTAGAACACAACTACACTTAGTGGGGAGTAGAGTTAGTACCTGGGCTTAAAGGTCTCCTCAAGATTATTTACCCAGGAACTGGCAGGAATGTTATCCATGGCCTTAGAGGAGACAGGTGGGCTCCACACACATTTCCTCTCGGGCTTGGGAATGACCAACTGATAAGGGATGAGCAGAGCCAGGTCTTTAATCCATAGCTGTTACATCACTGGGGAACTTTTTACTTTTACAATTTAGAGCCTTTCAGCCACTCTGATGGTTTTTATGCCTTTATGGCTTCCTCTAATGAAGCTCATGTTTTTTCTATCAGGGGTTTCTTGCAGTTCTTAGAGCTTGTGGAGGGAAGGCCAAATGAACCTCGTCAATTTCAGAGACTTCCTATAGCTATTGAGTTGTTGACTTCCTGAGCTTAATGAGCTTCCCTGCAGGATGGGAAGTTTCACCTCCAAAGGAAACATTGTTTACATTCCTTTAGAACACCCTATTGTTTTCCTCCCTTTAGACATCCTGTTGTTTATTCAGCTTCCCTCCAAGAGGAAAGGTTTTATCTTGGAGGAAATTGCTACACAGCAGGAGGGTCCTTAACTATTGGGCTTTCTTGCTGAAGGGACCCAAATTACTCTCAAGACCTGTCAAAACCTAAACCTAGCCACTTTTCTGTCAGAGAGGAAGGGGAGCCTCTCCATTTCTATGAATAGGTCCTCAGGAAGAGCTATGTAGCCCATCCTGATATTTTAGATTAACTCCTAGAAAACCCTAATGTGGTCCTCTATAAGGATGGAATTTCCTTGTAAAAGAATCTGATATGCAGGGATATGCAGTAGCTACTGACTTGGATGTACTCAAATCAGGATGACTACCCTAAAGCTCTAGAGCCCAACTAACCAGGCTGACAGCTCCTAAGCTGTAGAATTGTCCTAAGGGAAAAGATTCAATCTTTGTAGAGATTCCGAGTATGTCTTCCTCATCCTCCATGCCCATGTGGCCAGTGGTTGGAAAGAGGCCTTCTAATGACAGCTGGGATCCCTATACAGTGTTTTTGAGAAATTTTTAGGCTCCTGGATGCAGTCCTTTTGCCCACTCAAGTGGCTGTAAGCCACTGACCTGGACATCAGAAAGGGGAATGACTCGTCGGCAAAGGGAAACAAATTGACCAACTCTGAGGCCAAGAAGGCTTCATTAGAGGAATATTTGCTACCTCCTGAGAGACCCAAATACTCCCCTAAGGAATTAGCTGTCACCTCTAAAATCAGATGTCACCTAGACCCCTGAAGATGGTGACTAACACCTAATAACCAACTATTACTGAAAAAGCACTATAATGGAAAATTCTAAATGTCCCTGCATCAGATATACCATTTGGGACAAAATACACTCATCTAGGCAAAGAGGATGTTCATGGGATAATATCTAAAAGAGACAGTCCAGTAAGAAATATAAGGCTGTGAAATAAGTCTGAAAAATTCCCATCAAATAGGTACCTCCAGCTTTCAGACATCCAGAGAAAAAACAGTTACCCTGGGGAAGACTAGAAACTAGATTTCACTCAGACGCCTGGTGAACCTAATTCCAAATATCGTTTAAGTCTTGATACGTACATTTACAGGCTTGATAGATGCTTTCCCATGCAAAACAGAAAAAGCCACAGAGATAAGGTGTTTCTCTCTGAAAAATCTCCCAGATTTGAGCTACCCAAAGGTCTCCAGAGTGGGAAAGGGCCTGCTTTCAAGGCAGAGATTTTTCAGAGTCTCACCAAAGCCTTGGGAATTCAGTATCATGTGATGTCATGTTGAAGCATTGTGAAGTCAAATGTGAAAATTCTGAAGTCATATTATAACATTCTGAACGGCATTTTGGAATATTTTGATGTCACATTGGTGCACTGTGATGTCACATTAGGGCATTGTGATGTCACATTGGGGCATCGTGATGACACATTTGATCATTTTGACATCACAATAGAGCATTGGTAAATAAGATTTTAACAGTGTGATGGCACCATGGAGCTTTGTGATGTCACATTTGAGGACTGTGATTTGACAAGGGAATATTGTAAAGGCATATTGTCACATTGTGATGATAAAAGTGAGAAATATAATGGCATTGGGGAGTTAGTGTTGGTACTTTGTAGCTGTGGGGCATATTGAAGCATCGTGAAGTCAAATTTGGACATTGTGTAGTCATATTGTAATATTCTGAATGGCATTTTGAAATATTTTTATGTCACATTCGTGCATTGTGACATCACATTGGATCATTGTGGTGTCACAATGGAGCATTGTGAAGTCAGATTGTAACAGGGTGATGGCACCATGGAGCATGGTGATGTCACATTTGAGGATTGTGATGTGACAAGGGAATATTGTGAAGGCATATTGTAACATTACAATGATATCTTTGAGAAATATAATGGCACTTGGGGACTTAATGTTGGCAATTTGTAGCACTCTGGTGTCATATTGAAGCATTGTGAAGTCAAATTTGAACATTTTGAAGTCATACTATAACACTCTGAATGGCATTTTGGAATATTTTGATGTCACATTGGTGCATTGGGATGTACCATTGGAGCATTGTGATGTCACACTCGGTAATTGTGATGTCACAATGTAACATTATGAAGACATAGTGTAACATTGTGATGACATATAGAGAAATGTAATGGCACAAGGGGCGAGAGTCTTGGCACGTTGGAGCATTGTGATGTCACATTCTATCATATTGATGTCACAATGGAGCATTGTGAAGTCAGATTGTAAAAGTGTGATGGCACCATAGAGCATTGTGATGTCACATTGGAGGACTGTGATGTGACAAGGGCACATTGTGAAGGCATATGGTAACATGTGAAGATATATTGGAGAAATATAATGGCACTTGGGGAGTTAGTGTCGGCACTTTGGAGCATTGTGGTGTCATATTGAAGAATTGTGAGGTCAAATTTGAACATTGTCATGTCATATTGTAAGACACTGAATGGCATTTTGCAATATTATGATGTCACATTGGTGCACTGTGATGTCACATAAGAGCAATTTGATGTCACATTGCTGTTTGTGATGTCACATTGCATCATTTTGACCTCAAAATGGAGCATTGTGAAGTCCGAATGTAACAGTGTGATGGCACCATGGAGCATTGTGATGTCACATTTGAGGATTGTAATGTGACAAGGGGATATTGTGAAGGCATATTTTAACATGGTGAAGATATATTAGAGAAATATAATCGCACTTGGGGAGTTAATGATGGAACTTTGGAGCATTGTGGTGTCATATTGAAGCATTGTGAAGTCAAATTTGAACATTGTGAAGTCATATTCTCACACTCTGAATGTCATTTTGGAATATTGTGATGTCACATTGGTGCACTGTGATGTCACATTGGAGCATTGTGACGTCACATTGGATCATTCTGACCTCACAGAGGAGCATTGTTAAGTCTACAGTGGATAATTTTGATGTCATAATGGAACATTATGAAGACATATTGTAACATTGTGATGGCATATAAAGCAATATAGTGGCACATGGGGTGACAGTGTTGGCACAATGTAGTATTGTGACGTCAAGAGCATCTTTGTGACCTCTCAATGGAGCATTGTGAATTCAGATTATAACAGTGTGATGGAACCATGGAGCATTGCGATGTCACATTTGAGGATTGTTATGTGACAAGAGAACATTGTGAAGGCATATTGTAACATTGTGAATATATATTGGAGAAATATGATGGCACTTTGGGAGTTAGTGTTGGCACTTTGGAGCATTGTGCTGTCATATTGAAGCGTTGTGAAGTCAAATTTGAACATTGTGAATCATATTGTAATATTATGAATGGCATTTTGGAATATTTTGCTGTCATATTTGTGCATTGTGATGGCACATTGGACCACTGTGATGTCACGCTGGATAATTGTATTGTCACAATGGAACATTATGAAGACATATTGTAAAATTGTGATGGCATATAGAGCAATATAATGGCATCTGGGGCGAGAGTGTTGGCACATTGGAGCATTGTGATGTCACATTGGATCATTGTGACATCACAATGGAGCATTGTGATGTCAGATTCTAACAGTGTGATGGCACCTTGGAGCATTCTGATGTCACATTTGAGGATTGTGATGTGACAAGAGAATATTGTGAAAGCATATTGTAACATTGTGAAGATATGTTGGAGAAATATACTGGCACTTGGGAAGTTAGTATTGGCATTTTGGAGCATTCTGGTGTCATATTGAAGCATTGTGAAGTCATATTTGAACATTGTGAAGTCATAACACTCTGAATGTCATTTTGGAATATTGTGATGTCATATTTCTGCACTGTGATGTCACTTTGGAGCATTGTGATGTCACATTGGAGAATTGTGATGCCACATTGGAGCATTCTGATGTCACAATGGAGCATTGTTAAGTCAGATAATAACGGTGTGTTGGCACCATGGAGCACTGTGATGTCATATTTGAGGATTTTGATATGACAAGGGAACATTGTGAAGGCATATTGTAACATTTTGATGATATATTGGAGAAATATAGTAGCAGTTGGGGAATTAGTGTTGGCACTTTTTAGCATTGTGGTGTCATTTTGAGGCATTGTGAAGTCAACTTTTAACATTGTGAAGTCATATTTTATTATTCAGAATGGCATTTTGGAATATTTTGATGTCATATTTGTGCATTGTGATGGCACATTGGCAATTGTGATGTCACATTCATGCTTTGTGACATCACATTGGATCATTGTGGTGTCACAATGGAGCATTGTGAAGTCAGATTATAACAATGTGATGGCACCATGGAGCATGGTGATGTCACAGTTGAGGATTGTGATGTGACTAGGGAATATTGTGAAGGCATATTGTAACATTGTGATGATATCTTGGAGAAATGTAATGGCAATTGGAGAGTTAGTGTTGACACCTTGTACTATCGTGGTGTCTTTTTGAAGCACTGTGTAGTGAAATTTGAATATTGTGAAGTCATATTGTAAAACACTGAATAGCATTTTGGAATAACTTGATGTCACATTGCTTCATTGTGATGCCACATTGGAGCATTGTGCAGTTGCACTGGATCATTGTGATGTCACAATGGATCATTATGAAGACATATTGTAAAATTGTGATGGCATATGGAGCAATATAATGGCATATGGGACGAGAATGTTGGCTCATTAGACCATTGCGATGTCACATTGGATCATTGTGACGTCACAATGGAGCTCTGTGATGTCAGATTTTAACAGTGTGATGGCACCTTTGAGCATTGTGATGTCACATTTGAGGATTGTGATGTGACAAGAGAAAATTGTGAAAGTATATTGTAACATTGTGAAGATATATGGGAGAAATATAATGGCACTTCGGGAGTTAGTGTTGGCATTTTGGAGCATTGTGGTGTCATATTGAAGCACTGTGAAGTCAAATTTGAACATTGTGAAGTCATATTATAACACTCCGAATGTCATTTTGGAATATTGTGATGTCACATTTGTGCACTGTAATGTCACATTGGAGCATTGTGATATCAGATTGGAGCATTGTGACGCCACAATGGAGCACTCTGACGTCACAATGGAGCATTGTTAAGTCAGCTCATAACAGTGTGTTGGCACCATGGACCATTGTAATGTCACATTTGAGGATTGTGATGTGACAAGGGCACATTGTGAAGGCATATGGTAACAAGTGAATATATATTGGAGAAATATAATGGCACTTGGGGAGTTAGTGTTGGCACTTTTTAGCATTGTGGTGTCATTTTGATGCGTTGTGAAGTCAAATTTGAACATTGTGAAGTCATACTGTAACACTCTAAATGCCATTTTGGAATATTTTGATGTCAGATTGGTGCATTTTGATGTCACATTGGAGCACTGTGATATTACATTCATGCATTGTGACCTCAAATTGGATCATTGTGGCATGACAATTGAGCATTTTGAATTGAGATTGTCACTGTGTGATGGCACCATGTGGCATTGTCGTGTCACACTTGAGGATTGTGATGTGACAAGGGAATATTGTGAAGGCATATTGTAACATTGTCATGATATATCGGAGAAACACAAGGGCACTTGGGAAGTTAGTGTTGACACTTTGTAGTACCGTCTTCTCATATTGAAGCGTTGTGTGGTGAAATTTGAAGATTGTGAAGTCATATTGTAAAACTCTGAATAGCATTTTGGAATATTTTGATGTCACATTCGTTCATTATGATGTCATATTGGAGCATTATGAAGTCACGCTGGATCAGTGTGATGTCACAATGGAACATTATGAAGACATATTTAAAAATTATGATGGCATATAGAGCAATATAATGGCATATGGGACCAGGGTGTTGGCACATTGGAGCTATGTGAGGTCACATTGGATCATTGTGACGTCTCAATGGAGCATTGTCATGTAAGATTGTAACAGTGTGATGGCACCTTGGAGCACTGTGATGCCACATTTGAGGACTGTGATGTGACAAGAAAGTATTGTGAAAGCATATTGTAACATTGTGAAGATACATTGGAGAAATATAATGGGACTTGGGTAGTTAGTGTTGGTACTTTGGAGCATGGTGGTGTCATATTGCACATTCGTGCATTGTTATGACACATTGAATCATTGTGGCATCACAATGAAGCATTGTGAAGTCAGGTATTAACAGTGTGATGGCACCATGGAGCATGGTGATGTCACAGTTGAGGATTGTGATGTAACAATGGAATATTGTGAAGGCATATTGTTGACATTGTGATGATACCTTGGAGAAGTATTGGAGAAGTATAATAGCACTTGGGGAGTTGGTGTTGGAAATTTGTAGCATTCTGGAGTCATATTGAAGCATTGTGAAGTCATACTGTAACACTCTGAATGGCATTTTGGAATATTGTGATGTCACATTGGTGCATTGGGATGTCACTTTCAGCACTGTGATGTCACACTGGGTAATTGTGATGTCACAATGGAACATTGTGAAGAGATATTGTAACATTGTGATGGCATAGAGAGCAATATAATGGCACGTGGTGCTAGAGTCTTGGCATGTTGGAGCATTGTGACGTCACATTAGATCATACTGATGTCACAATAGAGCATTGTGAGGTCAGATTGTAAAAGTGTGATGGCACCATGGAGTACTGTGATGTCACATTTGAGGATTGTGATGTGACAAGGGCACATTGTGAAGGCATATGATAACATGTGAAGATATAATTGAGAAATATAATTGCACTTGGGGAGTTACTGTTGGCAGTTTGGAGCTTTGTGGTCATATTGAAGCATTGTGAAGTCAAAATTGAACATTGTGAAGTTATATTGTAAAGTTCTGAATGGCATTTCGTAATATTTTGATGTCACCTTGGTCCACTGTGATGTCACATTAGAGCATTTTGATGTCACATAGGTGCTTTGTGACATCACATTGCATGATTTTGACCTAACAATGGAGCATTGTGAAGTCAGACTGTAACAGTATGATGCCACCATGGAGCATTGTGTTTGAGGATGGTGATGTGACAAGGGAATATTGTGAAGGCATATTTCAACATTGTGAAGATATATTACAGAAATCTAACCACACTTGGGGAGTTAGTGATGGAACTTGGAAGCATTGTGGTGTCATATTGAAGCATTGTGAAGACAAATTTGAATATTGAGAAGTCATATTATAACACTCTGAATGTGATTTTGGAATATTATGATGCCACATTGGTGCACTGTGGTGTCACATTGGAGCATTGTGATTCACATTGGAGCATTGTGACGTTACATGGGATCATTCTGACATTGCAATGCATTGTTAAGTCAGATCATAACATCGTGTTGGCACCATGGAGCATTGTGATATCACATTTGAGGATTTTGATGTGACAAGGGAATATTGTGAAGGCATATTTTAACATTTTGATGATATGTTGGAGAAGTATAATGGCACTTGGGGAGTTAGTGTTGGCACATTGTAGCATTGTCGTGTCATTTTGATGCATTGTGAAGTCAAATTTGAACATTGTGAAGTCATACTGTAACACTCTGAATGGCATTTTGGAATAACGTGATGTCACATCGGAGCATTGTGATGTCACACTGGGTAATTGTGACGTCACAATGGAACATTGTGAAGACATATTGTAACATTGTGGTGGCATACAGAGCAATGTAATGGCACATGGGACGAGAGTTTTGGCATATTGAATCATTGTGACGTCACAATGGAGCACTGTGAAGTCAGAATGTAACAGTGTGATGGCACCATTGAGCATTGTGTTGTCACATTTGAGGGTTTGATGTGACAAGGGAACATTGTGAAGGCATATTGTAACATTTTGATGATATATAGGAGAAATATAATGGCACTTGGGGAGTTAGTGTTGGCACTTTGTAGCATTGTGGTGTCATTTTGATGCATTGTGAAGTCAAATTTGAACATTGTGAAGTCATACAGTAACACTCTAAGTGGCATTTCGAATATTTTGATGGCACACTGATGCATTGTGATGCCACATTGGGGCACTGTGATGTCACACTGGATAATTGCGATGTCACATTGGAAAATTATGAAGAGATATTGTAAACTTGTGATGGCATATGGAGCAATATAATGGCTATTGTGGTGAGAGTGTTGTCACACTAGAGCATTGTGACGTCACAATGGATCTTTGTGACGTCACAATGGAGCATTGTAAAGTCAGAATGAAACACTGTGATGGAACCATGGAGCCTTGTAATGTTACATTTGAGGACTGTGATGTGACAAGGGAACATTGTGAAGGTATACTGTAACACTGTGAGGATATATTGGAGGTATATAATGGCACTTGGTGAGTTAGTGTTGGCACTTTGGTGCATTGTATTTTCATATCGAAGCATTGTGAAGTCATATTTGAACATTGTGAAGTCATATTCTAACACTCTGAATGGCATTTTGGAATATTTTGATGTCACTTGTGTGCAATGTTATGTGCCATTGGTGCATTGTGATGTCACATTGAATCATTGTAATGTCACAATGGAGCATTGTGATGTCAGACTGCAACAGTGTGACGTCACCATGGAGCATTTTGATGTCACATTTGAGGATTGTGATGTGACAAGGGAATATTGTGAAGGCATATTGTAACATTGTGATGATATATTGGAGAAATATAATGGGACTTGGGGAGTTAGTGCTGGCAATTTAGAGCATTGTGGTGTCATATTGAAGAGTTGCAAAGTCAAATTTGAACATTGTGAAGTCATATTGTAATATTCAGAATGGCATTTTGGAATATTTTCGTGTCACATTGGTGCATTGTGACGTCACATTGGGTCATGGTGACTTCAGATTTTAACAGTTAGATGGCACATTGGAGCATTGTGATGTCACATTTGAGGATTGTGATGTGACAAGGGAATATTGTGAAGGCATATTTTAACATTGTGAAGACATATTGGAGAAATATAAACGCACTTGGGGAGTTAATGATGGAACTTTGGAGCATTGTGGTGTCATATTGAAGCATTGTGAAGTCAAATTTTAACATTGTGAATTCATATTCTCACACCCAATGTCATTTTGGAATATTGTGGTGTCACATTGGTGCACTGTGATGTCACAGTGGAGCATTGTGATGGTACATTGGAGCATTGTGACGTCACATTGGAGCATTCTGATGTCACAGTGGAGCATTGTTAAGTCAGATCAAAACAGCGTGTTGGCACCATGGAGCATTGTAATGTCACATTTGAGGATTTTAATGTGGCAAGGGAACATTCTGAAGGCATATTGTAACATTTTGATGATATTTTGGAGAAATATAATGGCACTTGAGGAGTTAGTCCTGGCAATTTGGAGCATTGTGGTGTCATATTGAAGAACTGTGATGTCAAATTTGAACATTGTGAAGTCATATTGTAATATTCTGAATGTCATTTTGGAATATTTTAATGTCATATTTGTGCATTTTGATGTCACATTGGAGCATTGTGATGTCACATTGGATCATTCTGACGTCACAAGGGGGCATTGTTAAGTCAGATCATAACACCGTGTTGGCACCATGGAGCATTGTAATGTCACATTTGAGGATTTTAATGTGACAAGGGAGCATTCTGAAGGCATATTGTAACATTTTGATGATATTTTGGAGAAATATAATGGCACTTGGGGAGTTAGTCCTGGCAATTTGGAGCATTGTGGTGTCATATTGAAGAACTGTGATGTCAAATTTGAACATTGTGAAGTCATATTGTAATATTCTGAATGTCATTTTGGAATACTCTCATGTCACATTGGTACATTGTAACACCACATTGGGTAATGGTGGCCTCACAATGGAGCATTGTGACATCAGATTTTAATGGTTAGAGGGCACATTGGAGCATTGTGATATCACATTTGAGGATTGTGATGTGACAAGGGAATATTGTGAAGGCATATTTTAACATCGTGAAGATATATTGGAGAAATATAATCGCACTTGTGGAGTTAGTGATGGAACGTTGGAGCATTGTGGTGTCTAATTGAAGCATTGTGAAGTCAAATTTGAACATTTTGAAGTCATATTCTCAGCGAAGGCATATGATAACATGTGAAGATATAATTGAGAAATATAATGGCACTTGGGGAGTTAGTGTTGGCACTTTGAAGCATTGTGGTGTCATATTGAAGCATTGTGAAGTCAAAATTGAACATTGTGAAGTCATATTTTAAAACTTTGAATGGCATTTTGTAATATTTTGATGTCACATTGGTCCACTGTGATGTCACATTGGAGCATTGTGATGTCACACTGGTGCTTTGTGATGTCACATTGGATCATTGCAGTGTCTCAATGGAGCATTGTGATGTCAGATTGCAACAGTGTGATGGCACCTTGGAGCACTGTGATGTCACATTGGATCATTGTGGCATCTCAATGGAGCCTTGTGAAGTCAAATTGTAACAGTGTTATGGCACCATGGAGCATGGTGATGTCACAGTGGAGGATTGTGAAGTGACAAGGGAATATTGTGAAGGCATATTGTAACATTGTGATGATATCTTGGAGAAATATAATGGCACTTGGGGAGTTAGTGTTGGCAATTTGTAGCATTCTGGAGTCATATTGAAGCGTTGTGAAGTCAAATTTGAACATTGTGAAGTCATACTGTAACACTCTGAATGACATTTTGGAATAATATGATGTCACTTTGGTGCATTGGGATGTCATATTGGAGCATTGTGATGTCACACTGGGTAATTGTGATGTCACAATGGAACATTATGAAGACATATTGTAACATTGTGATGGCATATAGAGCAATATAATGGCACATGGGGCGAGAGTCGGCACGTTGGAGCATTGTGACATCACATTGGATCATATTGATGCCACAATAGAGCATTGTGAAGTCAGATTGTAAAAGTGTGATGGCAGCATGGAACATTGTGATGTCACATTTGAGCATTCTGATGTGACAAGGGCACATTGCGAAGGCATATGATAACATGTGAAGATATAATTGAGAAATATAATGGCACTTGGGGAGTTAGTGTTGGCACTTTGAAGCATTGTGGTGTCATATTGAAGCATTGTGAAGTCAAAATTGAACATTGTGAAGTCATATTTTAAAACTTTGAATGGCATTTTGTAATATTTTGATGTCACATTGGTCCACTGTGATGGCACATTAGAGCATTTTGATGTCACACTGGTGCTTTGTGATGTCACATTGGATCATTGCAGTGTCTCAATGGAGCATTGTGATGTCAGATTGCAACAGTGTGATGGCACCTTGGAGCACTGTGATGTCACATTTGAGGATTGTGATGTGACAAGAAAACCTTGTGAAAGCCTATTTTAACATTGTGAAGATATATTGGAGAAATATAATGGCACTTTGGGAGTTAGTGTTGGCATTTTGGAGCATGGCGGTGTCATATTGAAGGGCTGTGAAATCAAATTTGAAGATTGTGAAGTCATATTGTAGTATTCTGAATGTCATTTTGGAATAATTTGATGTCATGTTTGTGCATTGTGATGTCACATTGGAGCATTGTGATGTCACATTTGTGCTTTGTGATGTCACATTGGATCATTGTGGCATCTCAATGGAGCCTTGTGAAGTCAGATTGTAACAGTGTGATGGCACCATAGAGTATGGTGATGTCACAGTTGAGGATTGTGATGTGACTAGGGAATATTGTGAAG
>NW_008352878.1:0-1554 GCF_000622305.1 Nannospalax galili | reverse complement strand
ATTAATTTTAGATCTATGAGTATTTTGCCTATGTATATGTAAGCATAACTATAATGTGCAATGCCTGAGGAGGCCAGAAGAGGGCATTGGATCCTCTGGAATCAGAGTTAAAAACGGTTGTTAGTCACCATGTGGGTGCTCAGAAGCAAACCCGGGTCCTCAGCAAGAACAGATAGTGCAGATAGTGCTGTTAACCACTGAACCATCTCTCCAACCCCAAAATAAAATAAATTAAAAAAAATAAAGGTGTAGAGTGATCAGGAAAGACACCAGAGGTTGACTTTGGGCCTCCTCTCCTCCATGTATACACATGCACAACACCATATACTCATACATACTCTCTCTCTCTCTCTCTCTCTCTCTCTCACACACACACACACACACACACACACACACACACACACACACAATAGAATTGCTCTGATAAAGTACCGTGCCATTTGCTGGCAAGGGTCACTGTGGGAAACAGCTAGATTCAAGACTGCAACAGCAACTTTAGGTGAAATTCAGATTTTTGTCTCTGAGTACTCCCTCAGCAGACCCCATACGTGCCTTCTAGAACTAAGTACTCTGTTTCATCTCAATAGGATGAGAGTTAAGTTATGACAATGCAAAGGGTATTATGTAGAAGCTCCCACTCTATGATCCTGACCAAAGACATGCATTTAAAATAAGGAAAGGTTGCTGCATCATAACTATTGTAAACTTCTCTAGCCCACCCAAGCACAAAGCCTTTTTTATAAAACATAAAACCCAGGCTGGGGCGATGACTCAGTCTGTGAAGTACTTATCACACAAGTACAGGGGCCTGAGTTGGAGCTCTCAGAATCCAGGTAAAAAAGTCACACCTATAACCACAGTGACGGGGAGGCAGAGACAGGAGGATCCCTAGGCCTAGCTGGCCAGCCAGCCTAGCCAAATCAGCGAGTTCCAGGTCCAGTGAGAGCCTCTGTCTCAAAGAGCGAGGTGGAAAGCTACTGAGGAAGACACCGGATGTTGACCATTTGGCCTCCACATGCATGCACACACATACATTCAGACTCACAAACACATACAACATACAATATAAAACCCTTCTGGAATGAATCTCATTTCACTCTGAAATATTTGTTGGGTTAAGAGTATCTGGTAAGTAATGGTATGGCTTTCAACTGTCCTACTCACCTATAGGCCTATAATCCAACTGGATGGGATAGTCTAGTCATTTCCTGAGACTAAAAACCAACCATCACGATGACCAAACCCACGCAGGTTTCATCCTTCAAAAGGCAATAAAATAGATGTGCTTTTGGAGATTGATCGCTACTGGCTGAGGGAGAGTATGCCTTATATACGATCTCTAGATGGGCTGACTAGACTCCGGTGGATGAATTTACACTGAAGGACATCTGGGTACAAATTCTTGACTGGATAGGACTTAACATGTATGGCAGAATACATGAGGTCTAGTAGGGAGATGAGGAGCATGGATGGGGGAGTATCTCTAAATTTGATTAAGAACTGTTGTATGAATTTACAAAAGCTCAAGTAAAAAGTAGATGTGCTTTTGTGAAC
>NW_008352877.1:264-786 GCF_000622305.1 Nannospalax galili | reverse complement strand
GCTCAAAGACCTCAGTGTAAAGTCTGAAACTCTGAAACTATTAGAAGAAAATATTGGGAAACCCTGCAAGATATAGATATAGGAAAGAATTTTCTAAACCGGACATCAATTGCTCAGGAAACAAGGACAAGAATTAACAAATGGGACGTCATTAAACTAAAAAGCTTCTGTACATCAAAGGAGGCAACCAGGGAAGCGAACAGAAAACACACAGAATGGGAGAAAATCTTCGCCAGCAACACATCCAACAGAGATTTAATATCCAGAATATATAATGAACTCAGAAAACAGAGAATCAACACAAGAAGCAACCCAATTAAAAGATGGGCTAAGGAGCTGAACAGAGAGGTCTCAAAAGAAGAAGTAAAGATGGCTATGAAGCATCTTAAAAGGTGTTCAACATCACTAGTAGTTAGGGAAATGCAAATTAAAGCCATGTTAAGAGTTCATCTTACCCTAGTAAGACTGGCTCAGATCAAGAGAACAAATGATACCAAATGTTGGAGAGGATGTGGGGAAAGG
>NW_008352877.1:0-238 GCF_000622305.1 Nannospalax galili | reverse complement strand
GGAAAGCAGTGTGGAGAACTCTTAAAAAACTAAAAATGAACCTACCATGTGACCCAGTTATACCACTCCTTGGCATATACCCAAAGGACTCATCCTAGTGTAGAGACACTTGTACAACCATGTTTGTTGCTGCTCTTTTCACAATAGCTAAGAGATGGAAGCAACCTGAGTGTCCCTCAATTGATAGGTGTATAATGAAAATGTGGTTCATTTATACGATGGAGTTTTACTCAGCAGT
>NW_008352876.1:156-569 GCF_000622305.1 Nannospalax galili | reverse complement strand
CATGTTGAATTTTGTCAAAGGCCTTCCCTGCATCTATTGAGATGACCATGTCATTCTTGTCTTTGAGCCCATTTATATAATTTATGATATTTATTGACTTACATATATTGAACCATCCCTGCATCTCTGGGATAAAGCCGACTTGATCCTAGTGGATGATGTTTTTTATGTGTGTCTGTATGTGGCTAGCATGTATCTTGTTGCAAATTTTTGCATCTATGTTCATTAAGGATATGGATTGATAGTTTACTTTTTTGGTTGTATCTTTACCTGCCTTTGGTATTAGAGTGATGCTGGCTTCATAGAAGGAATTTGGAAGTTCTCTCTCCATTTCTATCATTTTGAATAAATTAAGTAGTATTAGATGTAGATCTTCTTAAAATGTCTGATGGAATTCTGCTGTAAATCCATCT
>NW_008352876.1:0-104 GCF_000622305.1 Nannospalax galili | reverse complement strand
CTGTGTTATGGGTCTGTTTAAGCTGTTAATCTCTTCTTGGTTTAATTTTGGCAGTTCCCATGCCTTTAGATATGCATCCATTTCTTTTAGGTTTCGAATTTGGT
>NW_008352875.1:0-223 GCF_000622305.1 Nannospalax galili | reverse complement strand
ATGATGACAATGTCTGTGTTGATGACATTATCCTGTGATGATGACAATGTCCTGTGATGATGACAATGTGTGTGGTGATGACAACGTGTGTGATGATGACAATGTCTGCAATGACAACAATGTCTGTGGTGATGACAATGTCCTGTGATGATGACATTGTCCTGTGGTGACAACAATGTCTGTGATGATAACAATGTCCTGTGATGATGACATTGTCCTGTGG
>NW_008352874.1:0-214 GCF_000622305.1 Nannospalax galili | reverse complement strand
CAAGGTCGGACACTGGGGAAGGACAGGAAGAGGGCTTTCGGCTGGGCAGGATATGGGCAAGCTGTGTAGGGAAGAGGAAGGACGGGGTGGGAAGACAGCAGCGGGTCTGAGCAGGTTCCCTGACCCCTATGAAGCTCCTCCCTGAGGAACACGTGCAGATGCGTTTTCTCTTTCCCATACCAACTTTATCTAATATGGACGTTGAGAGCTCTCC
>NW_008352873.1:731-796 GCF_000622305.1 Nannospalax galili | reverse complement strand
ATCAGACATTTGAAGAAGATCTACATCCAATACTACTTAATTTATTCAAAATGATAGAATTGGGG
>NW_008352873.1:0-163 GCF_000622305.1 Nannospalax galili | reverse complement strand
TCAAATTATCCCTTTTAGAGATGATATGGCATTATATCTAAGAGATGGCAAAAATTGCACCAGAAAACTCCTAGAAATTATTAACAAGTTCAGTAAAGTGGCAGGTTACATCATTAACCTACAAAGGTCTGTAGCCTTTCTATATACCAATAACAAGCAATCA
>NW_008352872.1:4705-15154 GCF_000622305.1 Nannospalax galili | reverse complement strand
TCCTTTGTCATTTCACAATGCTCAATTTTGATGTCACAGTGCTCCATTATGACAATACTATTGCCCCATGTGCCTATATACTGCTCCATAGTTCCATCAAAATATTACAATATGAATTCCCACTATTCCTGTGTGACATCACAATGATCTAATGTAATGCTATCGCCCCATGTGCCAATTTCTTTTTTCAATGTGCTATCACAATGCTAACATATGACTTCTCAGCATTCCTTTGTGACATCACAATACTCCAATGAGTCAATACTATCACCCCATGTGACAACATATTGCTCCAATATGTCATTAACATGCTACCATATGAATTTTCAATGTTCCGTTGTAAAATGCTACCATATGAATTTTCAATGTTCTATTATAACATCACAGTGCTTTAATGTGCTAACACTATGGTCCCAAATGTGCCATCACAATGTTACAATATAACTTCACAATGTTTCATTGTTATATCACAATGCTCCTTGGTGCCATTACCGTGTTACAGTATGACTGCAAAATGTACGAATGTGAAATTACCATGCTCTAATGTGACATCACAATGCTTTAATCTGCCAACACCATAGTTCCATGTGCTTGTATGTTGCTCCAATATGCCAACAATGTTACAATATGACTTCTGAATGTTCCCTTGTGACATCACAATACTTGAATGTGACAACAGTGCTCCAATATATCAACACTATCGACACACGTGCCATTATATCCACAATATTTGGCATCACAATGTTACAATATAACTTCACAATGTTACATTTTGACATCACAATGCTCCAATATTTCAAAACTATTGTCCCATGTGTTATTATATTGCTCCATTGTGGAATCAAAATATTAAAATATGACTCCACAATGTTCCATTGTGACAATACAATGCTCCAATGTGCCAAACTATATCCTCATGTACCACCACTTTTCTCCAATGTGCCATCACAATGTAACAATATGGCTTCAAAATGTGACATCACAACACTGTTGCCCATGTGCCAATCTATTGCTCCAATGAACCATCACACTGATAAAATATAACTTCACAATGCCTCATTGTGAAGTCACTATGCTCCAATGTGACGTCACAATGCTCCAATGTGCCAACACTATCGCCACATGTGCCATTATATTGCTTCAACGTGCCATCACAAGGTAACAATATGACTTCAAAACATGACATCACAATACTGCAATGTGCAAACACTATTTTCCCATGTGCCATTCTATTGCTCCAATGCGCCATCTCACTGTTACAGTATGACTTCAAAATGCTCCATTGTGACATCACAATGTTCCAAGGTGACATCACAATGCTTCAATATTCCAACACTATTGCTCCATGTTTTATGATATTGCTCCATAGTGCCATCAAGATTTTACAAGATGACTTAAAAATGTTTCTTTGTCATTTCACAATGCTCCATTGTGACATCACAGTGCTCCAGTATGCCAATAATATTGCTCCATGTGTGTATACATTGCTCCATAGTGCCATCAAAATTTTATGATACGAATTGACTGTGTTCCTTTGTGACTTCACAATGCTCCCATGTAATATTAACGCCCAATGTGCCATTGTATTGTTTCAATGTGCCATCATAATCCTTACCTATGACTTCTCAGTGTTCCTTTCGACATCACAATACTACAATGAGCCAATACTATTGCACCATGTGCCCATATATTGCTCCAATGTACCATCAAAATACTACAATATGACTTTTCAATGTTCTGTTACAACATCACAATGATCCAATGTGCTAACACTATGGTCTCAAATGTGTCCTCATAATGTTATAATATGACTTCACAGTGTTTCATTGTTACATCACAATGCTCCATGCTGCCATCACCATGTTACAGTATGACTTCAAATTGTACCAATGTGCATTTACAAAGCTCCAATATGACATCACAATGTTTTCATCTGCTAACAACATAGGTCGATGTGCTAGTATATTGCTCCAGCATGCCATCACAATGTTCCATTGTGACATCACAATGCTCCAGTGTGATATCACAATATTCCAATTTGCCATTCAGAGTGTTACAATATGACTTCACAATGTTCAATTTTGACTTCTCAATTCTTTAATATGACATCACAATGCTCAAATGTGCCAACACTATCTCCCTAAGTATCATTATGTTGCTCCAATATTTCATCAAATTGTTACAATATGCCTTCACAATGTTCCCTTGTCACATCAAAATCCTCAAATTTGATATCACAATGCTCCATGATGCCATCACAATATTACATTATGACTTCGCAGTGTTCCATTTTGACTTCACAATGCTCAAATGTGACATCACAATGATTCAATGTTCCAACACTATGGCCCCATGTGCCATGTCAATGCTCTATTGTGCCATCACAATGTTACAACTTGACTTCACAATGTTCCATTGTGACTTCACAATGCTCCAAAATGACCACCCAATGTTAGAGTATGACTTCACAATGTTCCATTGCGACATCCCAATGCTCCAGAAAGATATCACCATGCTCCAATGTGCCAACACTATTGCCCCATGTGCCATTACACTGCTCCAATGTGTCAATACAGTGTCTCAACATGACTTCACAATGTCCCATTGTGACATCACAATGATCCAATGCGACATTACAAGCATCAATTGTGACATCTTAATTCTCCATTATGCCATCACAGTGTTCAAATATGACCTCAAAGTGTTCCATTTTGAAATTACAATGCTCCTAGGTGACATCACAGTACTTCAATGTGCCAACACTATCAACCCATGTGCCATTATATTGCCCCAATGTGCCATCACAATATTCCTTTGTGACATCACACTGCTCCAATGTGACATCAAAGTGCTCCAATGTGCCATCACATTGTTACAATATGACTTCATAATGTTCCATTGTGACATCACAATACTCCAATGTGACATCAAAGTGCTCCAATGTGCCAACACTATTGCCCATGTGCCATTATATTGTCTAATGTGCCATCACAGTGTTACAGTATGATTTCACAATGTTCCTTTTGACATCACAGTGCTCCAATATAACATCATATTGTTCCAATGTGCCATCACAATGTGTTACAGTATGACTTCACAATGTTCCATTGTGACTTCACAATGCCCCAAAATGACAGCACAATGTTACAGAAGGACTTTACAAAGTTCCATTTTGACACCCCAATGCTCCAAAAAGATGTCACGGTGCTCCAATGTGCCAACACTATGGCCCCATGTGCCATTACATTGCTCCCATGTGCCAACACAATTTCTCAATATGACTTCACAATGTCCTATTGTGACATCACAATGATTCAATGTGACAATACAAGGCTCCATTGTGACATCATAATGCTCCAATATGCCAACACAGTGTTCAAATATGACTTCAAATTGTTCCATTTTGAAATCACAGTGCTCCTATGTGACATCACAGTGCTCCAACGTGCCAACACTATCGCCCTATGTGCCATTACATTGCTCCAATGTACCATCACAATGTTACCATATGACTTCACAATGTTCCTTTGTGACATCACAATGCTCCAATATGACATTACAATGATCCAATGTGCGATCACAATGTTACAAGATGACTTCAAAATGTTCCATTGTGACATTACAATGCTCTCTCATGCCTTCACACTATTACCATATGACTTCATGGTGTTCCATTGAGATATCACATTGCTCATTGTGACATCACTATGCAAAATTGTGTCATTACTTGAAAAATGTTACAGTATGACTTCACAATGTTCCATTTTGACATCACAAGGTTCCAATGTGACAACACAATGCTCAATATGAAAACATGGTGCTCTATATCTCCTCACATTCCCCAAATGTGACATCACAATGATCCCATGTGTCATCACAATGCTCCAATGTGACATCACAATGCTCCACTGTAAAATCACAATGCTCCAATGTGCCAACAGTAAGTCCACATGTGCCACTATACTGCTCCAATATGTCATCCCAACACTATGGTCCCATGTGCCATTATATATCTCGAAAGTACCATAATGATGTTACAATATGTCTTCAAAATGTTCCATTGTGCCATTACAATGCACCATTGTGTCTTTACAATGATCCATTGTGTCGTCACCTTGCTCAATATGAAAACACGGTGCTCAGTGTCTCCTCTCATTCCCTAAATGACATCACAATGATCCCATGTGTCATTACAATGCACCAATGTTCCATCGCAATGCTCCATTGTAACATCACAATGCTCCAATGTGCCAACACAATGGCCCCATGTGTAATTATATTGCTCCAATGTGCCATCGCAATGTTACAATATTACTTCAAAATGTTCCATTCTGCCATCACAATTCTCATTGTGCCATCACAATGCCCCTTTGTGTCATTACAAGGATCCATTTTGAAGTTCAACATGCTCAATATGCAGACACAGTGCTTAATGTCGGCTCAAAATCCCCCGATGTGACATCCCAGTGTACCAATGTGTCATCACAATGCTCCAATGTGCCAACATTATGGCCAAATGTGCCATTATATTGCTTCAATGTGCCTTCACAATATCACAGTATGACTTTACAATGTTCCATTTTGCCACCACAATGCTCATTGCAACAACACAATGCATTAATGTGCCAACACTATGGCCCCATGTGCCATTATATTTCTCCAATGTTCCATCGTTACATTACATATGATTTGACAATGTTCCATTGTGCCATCACAATACTCATTGTGCCATCAGAATGTGCCCTTCTGTCATTTCAATGATCCACTCTGTCGTCACGATGCTCAATATACAAACACAGAGCTCAATTTCCCCTCACAATCACCCAATGTGACATTACAATGCTCCAAAGTTCAATCACATTACAATATTACTTCACAATGTTCCATTGTGAAATCACAATGCTCCAATGTGCCTACACTATCGCCTACTGTGCTATTATATTGCTCCAATGTGCATTCAAAATGTTAGAGTATAACGCCACAATGTTCAATTGTGACATCACAGTGCTCATTGTGAAGTCAAGATGTGCATATTTGACATTACAATGATCCACTGTTTCGTAACCATGCTCAATATGCAGACATGGTACTCAATTTCCCCCCACAATTCTGCAATATGACATCACAATGCTCCAATGTGCCTACACTATCGCCTACTGTGCTATTATATTGCTCCAATGTGCATTCACAATGTTAGAGTATAACGCCACAATGTTCAATTGTGACATCACAGTGCTCATTGTGAAGTCAAGATGTGCATATTTGACATTACAATGATCCACTGTTTCGTAAGCATGCTCAATATGCAGACATGGTACTCAATTTCCCCCCACAATTCTGCAATATGACATCACAATGCTCCAATGTGCCTACTCTCTCACCTCCTGTGCCATTATATTGCTCCAATATTCCATCACAATGTTACAATACGACTCCTCAATGTTCAATTGTCCCCTCACAATTCTCCAATGTGACACACATTGGAGAATGGTGCCATCACAATGTTACAATATGACTTCTCAATATTCCGTTGTGAAATCACAATGCTCCAATATGACATCACAATGCTCCAATGTGCCATCATTATGTGCAATTGTATCATAATCATGATCCATTGTGTAGTCACAATGCCTAATATGCAAACACGGTGCCTAATCACCTCACAATTATCCAATGTGACATCACAATGTTCCATAGCCAAGCAGCGACTTTATTGTTTTCTTTATAGCCTTGCAGTTTCTGTTTTACCATAGACATGTAATACAGTCTGTCCCCATTTTCCCTTTAATTCTTTGATTTTAATATTTACAGGTTGGAGTGTATATTTGAGAAAATTATTTTTCTCATGGGAAGAGGACTAAGCAGCTCTTTTTATTTATTGTCTAACCAATTTTCCAATTTATCTTTCTCCTCTTCCTTTTGCTATTTGATCCTGAACGGTTTGTATTCTTTGAGTCACATTATTATTTTCTTCATTTCAATATCCTTTATTATTTTGTTGTCATTTATCTTTAAGGGCTTTTTGAATCGCTTTTAGTCTTTTTAAAAGAATAGGCAAATTTTCTTCAGAGGTCATGTGCCACCAGCTTTTTAGTGACCTAGCAAATCTTTCTATTCAAGAGGGAATTTCCCTAAGCCAAATAGTTTTTCCTTATACCAAACTTTAGTCTCAATAGTTCCTTGTTCAGGATTAAAATCATAAACTCCTGTAGAAAGCAGCAGGGCAGCTAGAGATTGCATGCTATATTTTCCTTTTGGGAAAGCCTCAGTTTTAATCACAAATGCAGGTCCAAATGGCATCACATTTGTACATGTAACACGTCTATCTTTTTATTTTTATTTTGTTTCAATAACATGATAATTCTGCTAAAAGAAGAGATTTCCCTGGTTTAGTTTCCCATTCCATCATCAGAGTTGGTTATCAGAACACTTAAAGAAAAGAAAGTTATACAAATTACAAAAACCAGGAGTAATTGGGGAAGGGATATGCACCAAAGGAATAGCGGTCATCGGCGTTCAGCTGGAACTTTGTCAAACAGAACTCTTGTCAAGAACCACGGAACCTTTGGAGCCAATATATTGCTCCAATGTGTCATTAAAATGTTACAATATGACTCACAATGTTCCATTGTGACATCACAATGCTCCACTGCAACAATACAATTCGCCAATGTGCTAATACTACCACCCCATGTGCCATTACATAGCTCCAAAGTGCCATCATAATGTTGCAATATGAATTCGCAATGTTCCATTGTGACATCACAATGCTCCAGTGTGAAAATACAACCCTCCAATGTGCCAATACTACAGCCTCATGTGTCATTATATTGCTCTAAAGAGCTATTACAGTGTTACAATATGACTTCACAATGTTCCATTGTTCCATCACAATTCTCATTGAGACATCACTATGCGCAATCGTGTAATTACTGTGATCCATTGTGTCGTCACCATGTTCAATATGCAGATGCTGCTCAATGTCTCCTCACAATGCCCCAATGTGACATCAGAAGCCTCCAATGTGTCATCAAAATGCTCCAATGTGACTTTACAAAGCTACAATGTGCCAACACTATGGACCCATATGCTATAATACTGCTTCAATCTGCCATTACAGTGTTATGATATGACTTCAAAGTATTACCTTGTGCCATCACAATGCTTACTGTGCCATCAAAATGCTCCAATGTACCAACACTAAGGCCCATGTACCATTATATTGCTCCAATGTGCCATCACAATGTTACTATATGACTTCACAATGTTCCATTGTTCCATCACAATGCTCACTGTGCCATCACAATGCGCCACTGTGTTAATACAATGTCCCATTGTGCTGTCACCATGCTGAATATGCAAAAACGGTGCTCAATGTCCCCTCAGAAACCCCAAATATAACATCACAATGCTTCGATTTGACATCACAATACCACAATATGATATCATAATCCTACAAGGTGACATCACAATGCTGCAATGTGCCAACACCATAGCCCCATGTGCCATTATATTGCTCCAAAATGTCATCACATCGTTATAATATGACTTCCAATATTCCATTGTGCTATCACAATGCTCATTGTGCCATCACAATGCTCAAATATGCCAACACTATGGCCCATGTGTCATTATATTGCTCCTAAGTGCCATCAGAGTGTTACAATATGGCTGCACCATGTGACATTGTGCCATCACGAGGCTCATTGTGACATTACAATGCTTCAAAATGACATCACGAAGCTCCAGTGTTCCAGCACTATAGCCCCATGTGCCATTATATAGCTTCAATGTGCCATCACAATGTTACAATATGATTTCACAACGTTTCATTGTGACATCACAATACTCATTGTGCTATCACAATGTGACATTGTGTCATTACCATCATCCTTTGTGTCGTCAACATGCTCAATATGCAAACACAGTACTCAATGTCCCCTTACAATCCCCCAAATGACCTCACAATGCAACAATGTGACATCACAATACTACAATTTGACATCGAAATTCTCCAAGGTGACATTACAGTGCTCCAATGTGCCAACACTATAGACCTATATGCCATTATATTTCTACAATATGCCATCACTATGTTACAATATGACTTCCCAATATTCCATTGTGCCATCACAGTGCACATTGTGCCATCACAATGATGCAATGTGCCAACAGTATGGAGCCATGTGCCACTATTTTTCTCGAATGTCCCATCACAATATTACAATATGACTTTACAATGTCCCATTGTACCATCACAATACACCAATGTCTCATTAAAATGATCCATTGTGTCGTCACCATGCTCAATAATAAATCACAATGCTCAGTGTACCCTCACAATCCCAAAAAGACATCACAATGCGACAATGTGAAATCACAATACTACAATTTGACATCACAATGCTCCAAGGTGACATCACAGTGCTCCAATGTGCCAACACTATAGACCCATATGCCATTATATTTCTACAATATGCCATCACTATATTACAATATGACTTCCCAGTATTCCATTGTGCCATCACAGTGCACATTGTGCCAACACAATGATGCAATGTGCCAACAGTATGGAGCCATGTGCCACTATTTTTCTCGAATGTCCCATCACAATATTACAATATGATTTCACAATGTGCCATTGTGCCATCACAATGCACCAATGTGTCATTAAAATGATCCATTGTGTCGACACCATGCTCAATATGCAAACACGGTGCTCAGTAACACTATGGCCCCATGTGCCTTGAGAATCCCAAAGTGTGACATCACAATGCTCCAATGTGATATCACAATGCTCCAATTTGCCAACACTGTGTCCCCATGTGCCATTATGTTTCTCCAAAGTGTCATCACAATGTTACAATATGACTTCCCAATAATCCACTGTGCCATCACAATACTCACTGTGCCATCACAATGCGCCATTGTGTGATTAAAATGATCCATTGTGTCGTCACGATGGTCAATATGCAAACAATGTGCTCAATGTACCCTCACAATCCCCCAACGTGACATTTCAATGCTACAATGTGACATCACAACACTACAATTTGACATTAAAATGCTACAAACTGACATCACAATGATCCAATATGGCAGCACTATGGCCCCATGTGCCATTATATTGCTCCAGTGTGCCATCACAATGTTCCAAAATGACTTCACAGTGTGCCATTGTGCCATCACAATGAACCGTTGTGTCATTACAATTATCCATTCTGTCAACGCCATGCTCAATATTCAAACACGTTGCTCACTGTCCCTCACGATCCCCCAATGTGACATCACAATGCTCTGCTGTGATATCACAATACTCCAATATGTCACCACAATTCTCAATGGAGAATCACAATGCTGAATGTCCCCTCTCAAGGCCTCTAATGTATCATCACAATGTTGTGTGAAAATTTAATGCCCCAATGTGAGATCACAATATTCCAATTTGGTATTCCAATGTTTCATGTGCCATATCAATGCTCCAATGTGCCAACACTATGGCCCCATGTGCTATTATATTGCTCCAAAGTGCCATGACAATGTAACAATATTTCTTCCCAATGTTTCATTGTGCCATCACATTGCGCTTGTGTAATTATAATTATCCATTGTGTCGTCACCATGCTCAATATGCAAACACGGTTCTCAATGATCCCTCATTATTGCCCAATAAAACATCGTAATCCTCCAATGCATCACCACAATGCTTGATTGTGACATCACCATGGTCCAATGGGTCACCACAATGCTCAATGAGACATCACAATGGTGACTGTCCCCTCTCAAGGGCCCTGATGTTCATGACAATGCTCTGTGTGGAAATATAATGCCCCAACGTGTCATCACAATATTCCAATTTGGTATTGCAGTTTTCCATGTGCCATCAAAATGCTCCAATGTGTCATCACAGTGCTCCAATGTGACATCACAATGCTACAATGTACCAATACTATTGCCCATGGGCCATTATGTTGCTCCAATGTTCCATCACAATGCTATTATAGGACTTCTCAGTGTTCCATTGTGACATCGCAATGCTCCAATGTGATATCACAATGCTCCAATGAGACACTATTACAGCATGTGGAAATATATTGCTTCAATATGCCATCACAATGTTACAATATGACTTCTCAATGTTCCATTGTAACATCATAATGCTCCAATGTGCCAACCCTATGTACACATGTGCCATTATATTGCTCCAATGTGCCATCACAATATTAAAATATTTCATAATGTTCCAGTGTTACATCACAAAGCACCATGGTGCCATCAGCATGCTGCAATATGACATTAGAAAGTTCCAATGTGAAATTCCAGTGCTCTACTGTGCCATCACGATGCTCCAATGTGCCAAATGAATCGCCCCAAATGCCATTATGTTGCTCCAAAGTGCCACCACACTGTTACAATGTGAATTGAAAATGTTCCAATGTAATATCTCAA
>NW_008352872.1:0-3300 GCF_000622305.1 Nannospalax galili | reverse complement strand
TGCCATTACATAGCTCCAAAGTGCCATCACAATGTTACAATGACCCCTTCACAATGTTCCATTCTGCCATCACAATGCTCATTGTGACATCACTATGCGCAATTGTGTAATTACCATGATCCATTGTATTGTCTCCATGTTCAATATGCAAACACGGTGCAGAGTGTGCCCTCACAATACCCCAATGAGACATCACAGTGCTCCAACGTCAAAACACTGTCATCCCTCGTGCCATTATATTGCTCCAGTGAGCCATCACAGTGTTACAATATGACTACTCAAAGTTCCATTGTGACATCCCAATGCTGTAATGTGCAATCACAATATTACCGGCTCTGGAATGGCTGGGAAGGCCCAGTTTGGGGAAGGTGGCTGGCAGGGGCCTGTCCCATCTGGTCCATTGCCGGGCAGGGATCCACCCCACACCCGAGTGCTACAGCCCCACCGGAAGCAGCTCTTGCCGAATCCCAGGGCCGAGGGAGCCCTTAGTACAATGCTACAATGTTTTCACTGACAGGGCCAGATTTGGAGCTGCAGTGGTAGTATACCTGGGGGCAGTTGAGAAACTGAAAAGATATGTCCACACTTGTGATGGCTCAGCTCAAGTCAAGGAACTCATAGACATTGCTTTAGCATTAACAAAGATAAGTGATCCCATGAATTTGATTTCTGACAGTCTGTATGTAGTCAATCTTCTTCCAGGGCTATTAGGTTCTCATATGTGGTTGGATGGGAACCCCATTACTCCCTTGATGATTTAGACTCTTACGCTCCTTAAAGAAAGAGAAGCCCCTATTTTCTTACAGATTCTTGGGGGGCACCAAGGATTGCCTGGGCTTTTATCACAAGGCAATGCAGAGGCAGATAAGGTGGCTCCCACCCAGGTCCTGTCAGCAGGCCTGAACGAAGCTCAGGGGTTACAGAACCTCACTCATAAGCTCAGGGTTACATAACCTCACCCATGTAACTTGGCAGGGATTCATAAGAGGTTTCCTCAAATTCCCATCAAGGATCTAAAGAAGATTGTACATACCTGTATGTCTTGTCAACCCTTTATGCATGTACTGCCTCTGCAACAGCCAGGGGTAAACCCCAGGGGACTCAAGCCCAATTCCTTGTGGCAGACGGATGTCAACACTATGGTCCATCGATACATTCTCACATGCCTGTTGGGCTACCGCTCATACAGGAGAATAAGTCTAAACATGCTCATTCTCATTTTCTCCATTGCTTTGCTAGGTTGGGGCTGCCACAAAGAATTAAAACTGATAATGGTCCATGTTTTGTGAGTAAAAATTTACAAGGTTTCTTCTCACTTTGGGGATTTCAACACAATAGAAGAATTCGCTACAATCCCTAAGGTCAAGACATTATAGAACGCAACCATCAAAACCTAAATATTCAATTACAAAAACAAAAAGGGGGAATGAGCCCCCACCAAAAGTTGGGTATGGCCTTATTCACTGTTAATGTTCTTAATTTTCAAAAAAATCAGTTGGAATCCCGGTTTCAGAAGCATTGAGGATGACAGGAGCACCGACCTGAAGTATGGGTAAGATGGCAGGACCCCATTACGGGGCGATGGAGAGGCCCAGATCCATTGTTAACCATGGTCGAGGTTTTGGCTGTGTCTACTCCACAGGAGATTCAAACCCCATATGGGTGCCCGCGAAAAACCTTAAGTGGGTAGGCCAGGATCCGACTGACTAGCGTGATGGTCCATGGACAATAGTTCATGAGACAAAATTCCTCTCTTTATTTATTTCCATCTGAGATGAAGGACCCTGTTCCTTGGCTTCATTGCCAGTAAGACTCTTTGCCTTTCAGACAACTGGCTGATTGGCTAAAAGGTACATGATCTCAGAAGTATTTCAACTTGTCTTATGCCATGACTTGCTTGTTTCTCTTGATAATGCTTGCGTGTTTCTCTTGAAAATGCTTATGTTTAAGTGTCTTTACCAGAAAATTCGGGGACAGAAGACCCGGGGTACTGCCACGGCCTACCTCCTCATGATTATGGACTTCCCCAGGACCCCCTCCAGCTGTCCATGCTTGGCTAACTGAGTTAGGCAGAGACTAAGACTCTCATGGGCTGGCAATACCCACGTGGCTGCCCTTAATCATTATGCATTTTTAACCAAGGATGGGTAAGATGTCCCATGACAAGCAGTCCTAAGACAGGACATGCACATGGCCACGTGAATGGTCCAATGACGGTCAAGGCTGGATCAAAGATGACACCACCTAAGACAGGCAGAAATGCATAAGATTAGAGGAAGGAGATAGCCACCTCCCCTCAGGGAGCCATCTATGAGGTGGGTAACCTGTTAAATAAAGTCAGTCCAGACTTACAATAAAAATAAAAGGGGTAGATGTGGGGCCCTAATGGCCCCATCTTGCAGAGTCTGAGAGGAAGTTACTGGGGTGCTTTAAAAGTCTGAAGGATACTTCCACACTGCTGAGGAGTGCATAAACAGAACGTGACCATCCTTAAGATACACCCTCGGGGGGAGGGGGGATTTCCAGGTGCCTTTATAAGCTCTGTAACACCTGTATTTAATGAGTCCCTGCTTGACTAGGCTCCCTGTTGCGTCTGATTTTCCCCGGTACCGGGGGCGGCATGGCCTGGCAAATGGTGTGCTTACTCATCCCCAAAAATCACTGTGTGGGAGTCGCTGGCTCGAATCCCCCACAATTTGCTCCACTGTGACAAATCTCTCACCCCCTGTGTCACTGTACTGCTCCATGATGTCATCACAATGTTTCAATATGACTTCACATTGCTCCATAGTGACGTCACAAGGCTCCCATGTGACATCACAATGTTCCAGTATGCCAACACTAAGCCCCATGTGCCATCACTGTGCTCTATGGTGCCATCACGATGTGACAATATGATTTCACAATGTTCCATTGTGACAGCACAATGTTTCAATGTGATATCACATTGCTCCAATGTGCCAACGGTATCGTCCCATGCACCATTATATTGCTCCAATGTGCCATCACAATGTTAAAATATGACTCTTTAATGTTCCATTGTTACGTAACAGTGCTTCAATGTGACATTACACTGCTCCAATATGCCAACACTATCACCCCATGTTCCATTATATAACTCCAGTGTGCCATCACAATGTTACAATATGACTTCAAAATGTTCCATTGTGACATCACAGTGCTCCATGATGCCATCATAATGTTACATTAAGATTTCCCAATGCTCCTTTGTGTCATCACAATGTTCTTATGGGACAACAAAGTGCACTATGTGCCATTACAATGTTACAATATGATTTC
>NW_008352871.1:2197414-2200099 GCF_000622305.1 Nannospalax galili | reverse complement strand
AAAAAAAAAAAAAAAAAAAAAAAGAAAAAGAAAAAAAGAACATCATTTCTTCTAGCAACAACAAGTATTATATAATTCCCATACACAGAAATTCTCCTGACTTTACAAAATAAATTCGCAGGAAGATAGACTTTTGACCTTTATCCACAAATCCACAAGCAGTTGCTGAAGCAAAGTAAAAAGAAAATTTCTAGTTCCTTTCAATGCCCAGTGGAAGTCTGCTGCCTACCATAGGACATGGCTGGCTAAAGGTAGGAACAGGAAGTGGTAGTGTCAACTCAAACAGTTTTCAATATTTTATTCCTGAGGGATCATTCAAAGGTGCCTCTAAATACAAATGGAAAGTTGATCCTTTGCTTAGCTAAATAGCAGCTACACATGCCAATCAATTGGGTGACTTTATCAATGAATCCTACCCCAGGGAAGAAAATCTAAGCGAATATGAACTGCATAATTAACCAGAATACCATAAAAACAAAAGATGTTTTATGTCAGATTTCAGAGAAGCAGAAATTGAAATAAGGTTCAATAAAAGAAACTAATACATGAAAACTTCAGCATGCATCCTTCAATCACCAATAGAACAAGTAACAAAAATATCCAAAATTACTTAAAATGATTAGGCATGACAAAAAAAGATGAAAAGAATAACAGAGAAGAGATGGCTCAGTGGTTAAGAACACTGGCCATACCCTCAGAAGACACAGGTTTGATTTTCAGAACCCACATGGCAGCTGACAACTATCCTAACTCCAGTTCCAACGGATCCAACAGCCTCTTCTCTCTTCTGAGGCATTGCATGAAATGAGTGCACTTATCTATATGGGTTTAAAATCTTATGGGCTTTACATATTATCCAATACATTGTAAAACAATATACTTAGTAAATAAATTGTTTTTAAGTTCCATAAAAACATTTATGATTACTAACTTAGCTTAAAAATTGAGGACTGGGGCTGGAGAGATGGCTCAGCAGTTAAGAACATTGGTTGTTCTTGCAGAAGACCCAGGTTCAAATCCCAGCACCCAAATGGCAGCTAACAACTGTCTGTAACTCCAGGTCCAGGGGATCCAATGGCCTCTTCTGTCCTCACGGGCATTGCACAACATGGGTTCACTTACCTACATGCAGGCAATACACGCGTACACATAAAATAAAATTACAAAATAAAATATTTTTAAAGCTGAGGTTTAATATGATAATTGTTAAAATAACCAGGCAGCTAACAGTAAAAGATTGCTTAAATAGCATGCACTCTTACAGTCTGCCTTAGGCTGGAAATCATAAACGCAGAACCAGACGGGGAATCTTGTGCAAGTCACTTTTGAGGAAGTAAATGCAAGAAACTATGTCATGCGTAGAGAAAGCATGCAGAGCAGGAGAAAATGCAGAACAGAGGGGGCCTGGAATCAGGAACACGCTAGCATCTAACTGCTACCACAAGGTAATCTTGAGCATTAGTAGCAGCATTATGAACCTAACTTTAAATGAGAGACACGGATTTTTGTATCCTACTATTTTAGGTAAGACATTGGTTGGAGTGGGCTTAGGGAGTGTCCAATGTTCATTGCAGTTACAGACACATAGACCCCACTGGCAGAGGGCGGTACTTCTGAGAAACTGTGCAGCTTTAAGTCATTAGAAATCTATACTGGCAGTGAGAAGGGGTTTGATAAACTTGCTAAGAAAAAGTAAGGTAAGACAGCAAAGGCATCTCCTATAGAGAGAAAAATGAAATAATGAAAGCAATTCGTCAATGCAAAAGGAAGAAAATATAAAGAAAAGAAACAGATCAAGTGGAATAAATAACACAAAATGTAGCAATTACATTAAATACAAAAATATCGCTTTTTCCAAATGAAATGTAAAGCATACCATATCAGACTGGAATAAAAATACATACGCTGATGGAGATCTAAATATGTTTAAAAAGTTAAAATAGAGCCTGGTGTGGTAGTGCACACCTTTAGTCCCAGCACTCAGGAAGCAGAGGCAGGTGGATCTCACCTAGTCTATAAAACAAGTTCAAGGCCAGCTAGGGCTACAGAGAAACCCTGACTCAAAGAAAAAAACAAAAAAGTCAAAAGCAGACTACCATCCTCAGGCCTCTTGGGGTAAGTCTATAGCGCAACTCTCCCTGCCGGGACTCCCTAAGCCACATTCACCCTTCCATCCCTCCTGCCATTCTATACCCCTAGTCTGGGCCCTGTGCCATTCCTAGTCTTGGGGCCCCAGACACCTGGGGAACCAATACTGCTTCCTGATCCTCCTCACCCAGACCAACTCAGTCCCTTTCTTGGGCTCCAGGAGCACCGCTTCTGGTCCTGGCCCTGCCCTCATCCCTCTCTGCTTCCCTGGGCCTGCACCACCAGCTAACTCTCCTAGCCTGCACTACCATCCTCAGGCCTCTTGGGGTAAGTCTGTAGCGCAGCTCTCCGCACCGGGACTCCCTAAGCCACATTCACCCTTCCATCCCACAGCCCCACCCCCACCCCGTCGTTCTATACTCCTAGTTTGGGCCCTGCGCCATTCCTACTCTTGGGGCCCCAGACACCTGGGGAACCAATACTGCTTCCTGACCCTTCTCACCCAGACCAACTCAGTGCCTTTCTTGGGCACCAGGAGCACAGCTTCTGGTCCTGGACCCGCCCTCACCACCCTCTACTTCCCTGGTCCTGGAACAT
>NW_008352871.1:2177789-2191734 GCF_000622305.1 Nannospalax galili | reverse complement strand
CAAAAACAAAAACAGTAAAAATAAACCAAGATGTAATAAAACCCTAAGCAAAGCTGAATAGAAGCATGGTATAAACTGCAATAATTTTTAAAAGCAGACTTTATAGGAAGAACATTATTAAATAAAAATATGTAGTTGTAAATACGTGGTTTCACTGTAATAAATGATTCACATAATGAGAAATATAGGTTGCAAATATATAATTTTGCAGCTATAAATGCATAAAGAAACATGAAAAATCAGCGTTTTAAGTTCTTATAATGGTAGCAAAATAAACCAAAAGATTGTTGGACTTTATAAACATAAAGGCTGAAATCAATTAAATATAATACAAAGATTAAAAATCCTAGTGAAGGAGCAGAAAAAGAGATGAAGAGGAATGGGGTGGGGGTCACAAGATAAGAATGAATTTCCAACATCAGACATTCAAAAGAAATCACATTTTAAACAAGAAACATTTTTATATGAGGTACTTTGGTAAATTAGATGAAATCAACAAATTCCTTTTCAAAAATAATGAAATTGGGGAAATAGCTCAGTGGCTAAAGTGCTTGCAGCACAATCATAGAGATCTGAGTTTGAATCCTTGGCACCCACAGAAGTAGTTGGGCGTAGCAGTGAGGATCTGTAATCTCAGTGCTTGAAGGTGGCTACAAGAGAACCTCTAGTGCTTGCTAGCCAGTCAATCTCGCTGAACTGGCAATCTGCATCTTTAGTGAGAATAAAGGGGGAACAGCAATGTCATCTCAATGGATGCCAAGAAAACACTAAAACTGAACATCAGTCAAGGATTATAAAGAAAACATGAATTTGATAATGCAGACCACTAAGAACATACTACAGACACTTCTGACTACATATTATATTTGATGTTGAGAGTAAGACAAGAATGGTTCTTATTAAATTTATGTTGTCTGGGAACTTCCTTATGTCATAATGTGAGGAAAAAAATCATGAGAATTGCAAAGAAAAACACCTGTCAGCACTTGCAAATCATGTGACCAAAATCAGACCACACAAAAACAACAAACTTTTAGAATTAACAAGTGAATTTATCAATTGTGATAGATACAACCACACTGTTGGTAAAGCTAGAACATATTTCTCTCTAGCAGTAGTTATTAGCAAAATAAATCATAAGATTTATTCCACCTTAGCTTCAGCATAATATGTCAAATGTGTATGTTTAACAAATGTGTGAGAAATCAGTTCAAAATACATCATACATCTCTGAAATAAATTAAAGTTTTAATTAAACAGTATTAAAGGTAGCTGAATCAGTTAAAGAGTCCAACATTACCTATGATTTTGAAAATCTAGTTCTGAAACTGTGTCAGTTTTGACCCAAATTGACTATTTATTGATTGGAAAATTTCCACCAAGATTTTTAGGAAGACAAAATTAGAAGATTCACACCTGAGTTAAAAGCTAACTTCATCTAGATTTATATCTTGCTTAGATATTGTCATATCACTGTTCTGTAATTTGTTGTTCTTTCATGTGCAACTTATTAATCTTTTAATTCCATACAAAACTAATGTCTTTCAAATTCAGTCATATTTCTCTATTTAAGTGTAACATGCAATTTGTGAAAATGTACAGAATCAAGTTTCACATTTATTAAATATTTAGATTTTTCCTTAAAAATATTAAGTCACAAATCCTGTATATCAAATTATGCTAAATGATTAAATCATCTTGGAGACAGAAAAAAATATGTAATGTATTTCACATATTTCAAATTCATTACTAAACACTTTGTATAGGCACTGCATTTAAACATGAAGAATTTGAATGCATTTAAACATGAAGAATTTGAATGTGTGTTTTGTATGTGTTTATTGTGTGTCTTTTGATTGTCACCATATTTTCACTTTAATTTCTTGAGGTTTCCTTGCTAGACTTCCGTTGACACATTTCTTGGACTGTGGCAATATTATATTTATATTCCTAGTATCACTACATAAGGAAGAAACACCCATGACAAATGTAGTTCTTATCTTTATATATGGTCCTACGATTGTAGGTAGTATTTATATCTAATTTTCTCCTTACTCATTCTGGATTCCTTCTGCTTTTAATAAGTACTGCATCTTGTATTGGACTTTTACCTGTGAGGATGACCCAAATGCTCACTTCTGATTGGTCTGTACAATCAAGAAAGATGCCTGGATTGAGTTGCAGTTTTTCACTGAGATTGACCATAGGTTATGGTAACACCAAAAATCATGCTCACGGATCTCCTGTACCTCACAGTATTCTTCCTTATCTCCATTGTGCAATGGAAGCCTGATTTCCTCAGTCTAGCTGGCAGAGTAACACCTTTCTTCACCTGATAATTCATAGGATGGATGAGGATGAAATCGCCAATGCCATTACCTTCTAGCCATTAGCACCTTCAAAATATAATCATATTGTAAAGCCTATTCCAGAAACTATGATACAGTGGAAATACAAAGTGTTGGGGGCCTGAGGCTCAGCCATTTCTCAAAACTGCTGAACAGACCTAAGCTGGTAACTTTCCATTCTGCCCACTCTCCTCCCACGGGCACTGGATGGAGCCCGCGACCTTGGCCCACCGCCTTGTACTCTTTTCCAGTAAACTGCCCTGTTTTCTGTTAATCAGTAGATTCCTCCCTTAGAGTATATCTGGGCCCCTGTGGTCTAGCTGATATGATTACTCTCAATCTGTACTCCTTTGTTCTCATTCTCTATTTAACCTCATGCTTGTGCTGCAATAAATGAGACTTGATCAGAACCCTGTCTTGTCTCCATTTCTTGTGTCTCTTGCCCCATCCAATCACCACTCCCCACTCCAGGTACCCCATTGCAGATCCCGTGGGATGGGACAACAAAGGATAATGAAAGACTTCAGTGAGCAATTATTCCCCTAACGAATTTTAAAACCTAAAAGAAATATATAAATTTCTATAAACTTGTAGCCTACTAAGACTGGGCCTGGAGAAAGTCTTTTCAGGTAATGAGTAAAGATTGAACCTTTAGTCAAAATCTCTTAGCAAAATAAAAATCAAGCCCTGCTGACTTCATGGTGAGTCTGCCAAACACACCAAGACTATCAATTAGCTATCCTTCTCAAATACTTCCAAATGATCAGAGAGGAAGGAACACATACAATTTTTTGATAAGACCAACATTACCTTGGCTTCAATGCCAGAAAAAAACTGGCATAAGAAGAGAACCTTGGACCAGTGTCTGTGACGAACTGGCTACAGAAATCCACTGAAATATTGGAAATTAAATACAACATCATTAAAAGAATCATATACTATGATCAGGACATATTTTCCTGGTTTTTAAAAACAGCTTAACATAAGCAAATTTATAAATTTGCTCACATGAAAAATAGGACCAAAAAAACCCATCATTTTAATAGATGCAGAAAAGAGATTGACAAAATTCAGGATTCTTTAATGATTTGAAAATATCTCACTGGATATGGTAGGTCATGTGTATAATTACAGAACACAGGAATGAAGGAAGGAAGATTTCTGTGAATCTGATTCCAGCTTGGTTTACATACTAAGTCCCAGAACCAGTGTAAGATCCTGTCTCAAATAAGAAACAAACCAAATACCTCTTAACCAGTTGGAATAAATAGAATATACCTCAGAAAAGATCATATACAAAAATCCCTCAGTTTCTACTCCTATGAACTGGAGCTGTGGTCCCCACTGTAAGCCAGAGTTATGGTTCTCGCCCATGGGCCAAAGTTGTGATTCATTCCTGTGGGCGAGTTGTTGTCCCCTCCTATGTGCCAGAGTTGTGGTCCCCTCCTGTAAATTGGAGCCATAGTTCCCTCCTGTGAACTGGAGCTTTAGGTTCCCTTCCATGAACCCATAGCTGTGGTTCCCAACCATGAGCCATGGTTCCATATTTCTTTGGTGGTAGAGCAGATTGGAGGGTAGATGCAGGAATTCTGGCCTTCTCTTAGTGACTGCATCCCCTCACAGATCCTCTTTGAGTTTCCAAATTGTGCATGGCAATGGCTTTACCTCTGTGTTAGACTTATGATTGGGGGGACGGGGGCTGGCAGTGTTGTTCTGCCATTTGCAGTCTCTTGTTTTGGGAGGATGGGGTCTAAATAATGGACTTCCCACCTCTTTTGATGGTCAGCTAAGGGCTAAGGTCTTGACTCCACACACAGTCCTGGGCACCCAGGCTCTATTATTGGAGTTTTTCTACTCCCAGGCACCAATAGATTTTCCATAAATTTTCTGTTACTCTTCCACAACCCCAGAGTACCTTTATCTAGGCCCTACAGAATTGTAAAACATCTAATTGAACTTCTAGAGATAAAACAAGAACATTTTAAGCCCCCAAACTTATGGAAAATACTATATTCATTAGTGAAAAAACTGTACAACTTTCCTCTAAGATGAGGAAACCTACTCATGACTCCTGTTCCACATAGCACTGCATGTTTCACACAGAGTTCTTCACAATGAAATGAAATAAAAGACATTTAAATCAGAAAAAAAGCATTATGTTCTCCTTATATGGCATGACCTTACACAGAAAAAAAACCTGACAACTTGACCAAAAAGATATTTAGAATTAGTAAGTTAACACAAAAGTCAAGTGTGTTCCTATATACTACCAATGAGTTACCCAAGAATCAAATTAAGAAAGCAATCCATTGACAATATAATGGAATAAGAGCCTTAGAAATCGATTTAATCAAGGATATGTGGGGGTAAGAACAGTCCATGAGGTTCTTTAGGAGCTGAGTTCTACTCCCAGGGCCCATACAAAAAGTAAACAAATAAATAAAAAAGAAAAAAGAACAGAAAAGAAGAGTAAGCTGACAGTGGTGGCACACACTTGTAATCCCAGTATTGGGAAAGCAAAGCCAAGCGATCCCTGGCCAACTAGTCCAGTCTACTTGGAAAAGCTCTAGGCTAATTAGAGACTCTGTCCCAAAAAACAAGATAGATGGTGCCTTCTGAGGAAGAATACCCAAGTTGTCCTTTGGCTTCCACACACCTGCATAAACACATGCATGCATAATCACCCCCGACACATTGCCCAACACACAGCATGTGAATGGTTTGTATAACACACACTATACAACACTAATGAGATGTTAAAAGTACAAATGAAAGGGGAAATATATTGCATACTTTATATATATTTTTAATTGAATTTTTTGTGTATTTCATACACATCTTAATCAACTTTAACCCCTCCCCCTTCCCCATTGGCCCTCTCCCACAGCGCCCCGACACTGGATTTCATGCATTCTGTCATTTATGTTAAGACCTATTCAGCCTAATTAGTGTCCCCATATATCCCTCAGGGCAAGTTTATCCACTAGGGTCTAGTCAGCTTATCTAGAGTCACTACCTTAAAGAAGATAACTCTCCTTAACCCAGTAGTACTCAGCTGCCAATATTTCTTCATCTAAGATTGAGACCTGCTGCCCATTTTCACAGTTTTTGTCTGATTGAGGTTGCATGGGTCTTGTTCATATTGTCAGCATTGCTGTAAATTCATGTGAGCAAGGTACCAGGAGCCTGTGAGACTCTATTTCCATATGGTCATATACCTCCCCCCCGGCTCTTACACTCCTTCTGCCCCCTCTTCCACAATGGTCCCAGAGTACTAGATGGATAAAGTTTAATGTGAGTCCTGTCTAAGCACCCACACTCTGCCTACTCTTATTCTCTATACTTTGGCCATTTGTGTTCATTGCCCTCTGTTGCATGAGGAAGCTTTATCGATGAGTTGAGAGATGCATTAGCATTCTCTCTTCCTCTTGTTCCACTATGTTCCCTGAGCCTTACCTGTAGAGGTTCCATTGTCAAGCCATGGCAGTTATATGTATATCAAAATATCCACATTACCTAAAGTGACCGATGTAGATTCAATGCAATTCTTACCAAAACGCCAATGTCAGCCTTTTGAAGAAGAGAACAAATTCATGAAATATATGGAAAAATCTTACAAAGTTCCCAAATGACTAAAGAAAGAACAAAGCTAGATGTATCTTATTTCTTGATTTCCAATTTCTAAAGCTATGGTAATAAAAGTTATATCATAACTGGATTAAAAACTGACATAAAAGCTGAGCCTATAAATTCTAACACCCAAGACACTGAGGCAGGAGATACAGAGGATCAAGTGTATGGAAACCTTATTAATCTCACTAATCACTGAGAAAGCTAAGTTAAATTCACAATGAGATATCATTTTACAATTGTTAAAATGACAGTTATCAAAAAGTCAAGTTAAGGAGCCCAAGAGAGAGGAATAGTAGGAGACAGATGTTACCAAAGGGGAAATGGGGAAAATGGGGGTAATCAACTGGAAAGGGTGTAGGGAAGGGCATATAAGTAACGATAGGGGTAAAGGGGAAGGAGCTCAAAAGACAGGATAATAGGAAACAGGTATTTTCATGGAAAAAATGGGGATACTTAAACTGGGGAGGGAGGAGGGATGTTAAACAGGGAGAAAGAAAAGGGAGATAAATCTTAGGTGGTGTGCAAAACCAGAGGAAAATATATTTACTCAAAAACCAACTGAAAATTACACATACAATATCAGAATATGAATGCATGTGTATACCTGAAGGTTATCTAACAAGAAACATTGTCAGATAGGAGAAACCAATCTTCAAGTTATTGCTCAGGGTAGTCCGAGAGACTCCCAAAATAATGCAGGCTTGCACACATTAATAATGTAATCAAGGGCTTGCCACAGCCCTTGATCATCTCACGAAACTTGAAGGTAAGAACCTATTGCTGAAGACAGGACACATTTCAGACACAGGACTTGGAGCAATGGAACTGGAACTGACCTGGAAACCTTCTCCCTGAAGACTAGCTCTCATGGTTCTAGAGGATAGTATGAAAGCTGCAAAGGGAGAGAATAAATCAATGGTCCAACCCTAGCTTCAAAGCATAATCACCACAACAATACCAGCACAACAAACTATATCGGTGCCACTTTTATCTTGGAGGTAATCAACAGCTATCTAATTGGACTTGACACTCTCTCATGGGAGGGAACGCATAGGTGGCACTGTAAACATAGTCAAACATACATGGCTTGAGATCCTAGAGAAAGACCCTATCTCTGCTATATCTCTAGACAAATTTCTTACTGTATGCTAAATATGAACCCTTATATTTACATATATATATAATATACACCACTCATCATCATCAAAGAAGCTTCTTTTTGCAGCAGAAGGAGGCTATTATAGATTTCCACAATGGGTCACAAACAGAGACTATATGTCTGAGACAAGCCCAGCCCTAAGTGACAGCGATCCATCTACAGTGGAGCCTCAACACCTAAGGTTCATGGAACATAGCAGAAGAGGGGATAGAGAGAATATTAATGCATTCCTCAACTCTCATCAGAGAAGCTTCCTCATGCAACAAAGTGTGATTCACACAGAAAGCCACACTGGCCAATGTGTAGAGAATAGAACACTGTAGAGTGTCCTTGGACAGAACCTCTATATTAAACTTCAACCCACGGCTCAGGGATCATTGTGAAAGAGAGGGTGGAAATATTGTAAGAGCCAGGGTTGGTGCACAACTATAAGGAAACAGGGGCTTTCGGGCCTCTGGGAACTTGTGCATATGAGCTTGTGCAGTAATGGTGACAGCATGCACAATACCCATGCTGACCCAATCAGACAAAATCCCAGCACAAGCACAGAACTGGAGAAATGGGAAGCAGGCTCCAACCTTGGCCAAGGAACTATTGGCAACTGATTACTGCTGAGTGAAAGAGAGTGGATCTCTTTAAGTAAGGGACTCTAGATAGGCTGACTAGATTCCAGTGGATGAAGTTGCACCAAGGACATCTGGGTACCAAAGCTGAATTGGATAGGCCTGAATGTATATGACAGAATGCATGAAATCCGATGTGGGGGGAGGTTTGGGGGGATGTAAATGAGGGATCTAAATATGATTAAGATCTATTATATTAAATGCACAGAACTCAATAAAAATATACATTTAAAAAGTCAAATTATGAGTGATCATGTGGAGGAAAGCAAACCTTTACACATGGGAGGAAGAGTATAAATTGGTACAGCCATTAAGGCATGCAGTATAAAGAGTCCTGGAAAGATTAAAAGTACCGTATGACCTAGCAATTAACCTTCTGCAATGTAGTAAGGAAAACAAATTCGCTATATTGAAGGATTTGAAAACAGGTATACCAATTCAAGATCTTTGCTTACAAAACTAACATGTGATAAAGCCACATTAGAGAAAAATGAAATTTTGGAACTGTAAGTTATAGAGTAAGTACCTGTGACATAAGCTACTATCGCCATAAATTCCTATTCAGGTTGCATTTTTCAACACTCCCTAGAAAACTACAAAGAGATTTGTTCTGTTGTATTTCGTGGGCCAGCAAGTTGGCTCACAGTCAAGGTGATTGCCACCAAGCCTAAAGATCTAAGTTTGGTCCTTGGGATCCACATGGAAGAAAGAAATAACTGACTGCCTACAAGTTATCCTTCAACTCTGTGTATGTATTGTCATGTGGGTATACACACACACACACACACACACACAGACACACACACACACAATGTAAAAATAGCAGTATATTGTGTCTAGTTGCTTTTATTTGAAAATAATAAATATGAAGGTAAGTTACTTCCAAAATCTTCAAAACCTCAGTGACCAGAATGGTGGCATCAACTAAACAATATTCATGAAGCATGAAGATGAGGGAGCAGTTTAATTTGGGACTCCTCTCAGATGTGTATATGGACATATTTAATAACCAATGTCCAGTCGAAAATTCAAGTGAAAATTACAGCCCGGTGTGTAGGGCTGTGGTTGTGGGACCTCAACCTTTATCAAGTTTTTAATATAATAGATTTATTGACATAGAATTCATATATATATATATATATATGCAGTTTTCACATTTGTTCCATGGATGTCAACAGTTTGTAGTGTTTACAGTGACTGCATGTTCAGAAACCTTTTGCTCTTTCCAAATTTCTTGCATCCCTCTTCAGTATTTATCCACATTTGTGGTCACATCACACAGTTTAAGAAGCTATAATTTAGAGGAGCAGATGGGCCCACAATTACGAGAACTTGGGACCTTACCAATTATGGGATAAGTAGAAATTCATTCTTGATAGACTCTCTGTGAAAGAACAGCAGAATACCTTTAAGGAATTCTCAAAAGTGCCTTGTCGAGAAAACAGTCAAATTTAAATATAGGCCATCCTCATGACCTAGCTGTTTTTCCTTTTTTCCAAAAAATTTTTTTCATTGAATTTTTGCAATTTGTATACAATATGGTTTGAGGATATTTAGACTCCCTCCAATATCTGCACCTCCCCCCACAGCACTATTCCAATTTAAAGTACTCTCATATATAACACAGCCTACAGAGTCTTATTTGTGTCGCTAAGTGTCCTTCAGTGTGGGTCCATCCACTTAACCCACCAAGAGTCCCATCCCTGTAAGACACTGTCATTGCTCCTCCCAGAAGTCATCATTTACTTGAAGTTCCTAAGGTTGAGTTGCAATTTCTTACACACTTCTTCATTTCTATGCTGGGATTTTGTCTGGTTTGAGCTTGCATAGGACTTATGCATGATGTCACCATTGCTGTGAGTTCATATGTGTAACTGACACGTTGTCTGGAAGACTCTGTTTCCTTGTGGTCATCCACCCCCTCTGGCTCACAATCTTTCCTCCTCCTCTTCTACAATGATTCCTAAGCCTTGTGAGGCAGAGGTTTGAAATTGGTGCCCTATTCACGGATAATCACTCTGTAGCCTCTTGTTCTCTGCTCAGTGGCCAAGTGTGAGTTTCTGTGTTAACCACTATATGTTGGATAAAGAAACTTCTCTGGTGAGAGTTGACAGATGCTTTTATCCTATGTGCAGAGGTTGCACTGAAGATGTGTCACTTAGGATAAAGTATCTAAAAGACACTTATTCTCGGTGGTTGACTAGTTCTGGAACTCTGTAATACTTTCCATCTGTTGCAAAAAGAAGTTTCCTTGATGAGGGATGAGAGTTACAAGTGTCAGTAAATATGAGGGTGCATATTTAGAATAAAGTAAGAAATTACTTTGGTCTATGAGTGTGGCAAAGGTAGACTTTTCTCTAGGATCTATGACCTCTCCAGGCATGTGTATTGGGCTATGTTACAGTACTGCAATGAGTTCCCACTCATTGAACCAGCCTTAATTCCAATTAGACAGCTGTTAATTACCCCTAAGATAAAAGTACCACTACTGCACCAATAGCCATAGTTTGCTGGGCCATTCATTGTTGTTTTTTAAGCTTTAGAGCTGGGTAGGACCATTGATTGGTTTTTCTCCCTTGGCAGTTTGTATAGTGTCCTCTGATAACATGAGAGATAGTCTTCAGGGAGGAGGTTTCCAGGTCAGTTTCAGTTCAGTTGCTCCAAGTCCTCCATTGTCCAAACTGTGGCCTGTCTTCAACAGTAGGTTTTAAATTTCAGTTTCTGTTAGACAATCAAGGGCTCTGGAAATAGCCTGTATTATTTTGGAAATGTCTTGGACTACTCCAACCAAACTGGAAGGGAGGTTTCTCCGACCTGGCACTGTGTTTTTTGTTAAATAGCCTTCAGCTATACATAAGCACTTGTATATTTAAGTGTGTTTTTTGGTAGGACTTTGAACTAATACATTTCCCTCGTTTTTCATACCATCTAAGCATTATGTATCTCTCCTCTCACATCCCCCTGAGGAAACAACCGATGCTTTCCAATTCAGTCAAACCCAGAAAAGTGAAACACCCTTACTAGGAAAAGCCTTCCTGTAGGTGAGAGTGGTGTGAGATATGTTGACACAAGAATGGTATGTTTCTCACATTCATATTCCATGCTTCGAAGATCAAAGAAAAGTCCTGTTCATGGCAAGAGTAGTTCAAGACTATTCAAGTCTCTCTACAATAATTTTCAAAGACGCATCCTCATCCCTCCTAATTTGACCTTGCGAAGTACTGATATCACAGCATCTTTTCAAGGACTTTATTGATCTATAAGTCGCATAAAATTCATTCCTCAGTTTATTAGGGGTCTAAGCAGAGCAGTACATGCGAATGCTTTCCATTTGATAACTAAAAGTTATATTTTCTGTTAGTATTGTGTTTTAATAATCTCTATGTTATAAAGAAAAGCACTGTGCTGGTTAGAAGTAGTCTCTTTAATCAGCCTACTCAGGTTGAAATCTTTGCTCCATCTTTGACTATTGCCAGAGGCAAGCTGTTTAACTTCTCATAGCATCTTTTCTGTAGTTCCTAAAGATGATAGGGCATTGTTCCTCATAATTATGGTAAAATTGCAGTGGGTTAGAAAGGAAGAGCACTCAGGAGTCGACTCCTTCACCAGTTACTGAAATGTCCCTAAGTGTTCACAGTGGCTGAACAGTTCAGTCCTGATTCCCTCCTACTCTAGGCCATTAAACCCTTCTACAGTGACAAATGTAGAAAGAGCAAGTAGCCAAGATCATGTGTAGCTAGTGCCCTCTTGGGATCAAAGAAAAGAATCAAATTTGCTTTAGAAAAGCACTTGAGGAATTTGGAAAGGAAAGAGCTATGAAAAAGTGGGAATGTAAATCCCACAGGAGTTGTTTATCTCAGACCCCGTTGGGGGAGCAGAGGGGAGCAGCCAGTGAGCCAGTGGGATTAAGTTGAAAGTTATGTTTTGGTTTAGGAAAATAAATCATCTGAACAGAGTCTCAATGTGGTTTTCACAGGGATGCAGAAAGTTGATTTGAGTAGGGGGAAAAAAAAATTTACAACCACAAAAGAGTGCAAAAATTCAAAACTGGCCTGAGGAAGCCAAGGGTTTTGTAAACAGTTCATAATTCAGCTTTATTCACGCCACTCAGTCCTGAAGGGTCTGTGACAAAGAGAATTGCCCTTTCTCTCTTCTTGCTAATATGGTGCTGTTTTTTCCCTTTGGGTTCCATCTGTCTTATTCTGGACAGCATGTTCGTGGTGCTTTGCGACTACTAGGAACATTTTGCTTGAGATCTGATAAGAATTTCATACTTGGGGCTAGAGGGATGGCTCAGCAGTTAAGAGTACTTACTGCTCTTGCAGAGGACCCGAGTTTGATTCCCAGCACCCACATGGCAGCTAACAACTGTCTGTAACTCCAGTTCCAGGAGATCCGATGCCCTCTTCTGAACTCACAGCATTGTATGTATGACATGACTGCATTGGTATACATGCAGGCAATATGCTCATACACATTAAATAAAAATAATAAATAAAATATTTTAAAGAAAGAATTTCATACTTAATATTCCAATGTGAATTTCAGGTTATTTCATTCTTACTGCAATTTTACTTAACCTAGTCTTAGTAATTCAGCAGTAAATTAAGAAAGAAAGAAAGAAAGAAAGAAAGAAAGAAAAGAAAAGAAAATCTATTTTTTCATACTTTGATCTTTCAGTGTCCATAATCTTAAATTATTGTGCTTTAAATTGTCCTGTAGTTTTCCCTATACCAACTGACTGCTGCCTACTGGATTTATGTAGTGTTTACATAGGCAATGAACACCTCAGTAAAAACTGATTCAATGTATGTACAACATAATGTAGGAATACAACATGACAGAATGAGGTTGACTTTTTAAATAAATCTGTTTTATAGAAACAGTCTTAGAATTTGATGCCTTTTATGTTGCCGAATGGTGGTCCTCTAGTTTGACTGTGTACATGGCACAAAATGCATAGGGGAAACCAAACATATTTCACATACATATTGAACTAGGAAGATAAATAAAACCCTTAATTTTAAGAATAAATTGTATAATAGGCCAGGGATGTAGCTTAGTTGGTAGAGTGCTTGTCTGGTATTTGAAAGCTGTGCACTAGATCAGAAGTTCAAGGTCATTCTTGGCTTCACACTACACAACAAGTTCAAGGCTATCCTGGGATACCCAAAAATCCATCTCAAAAAGTATAAATAGGGGTCTGTGAGATGGCTTATAGAGTAGAGGCACTTGCCTCTACTGCGAGCAGTTTGACCTCAGGTCAGTTCCTAGAACCCACATGATGGATGAAGAGAGCTGAATCCCATAAGCTGTCCTCTGACCTCTATGTGTGCTCTATGGCACTTGTGTGCCACTCACATTGACAGACACAATATGACAGAAGACAGATATATAGATGATGGTAAATAGATAGATGATAGATTGTAGATAATAGATAGATGATAGATGACTGATAGATAGATGGGAGATAGATGATAGATGATGATGGATAGATAGATAGATAGATAGATAGATGATATATATAGATAGATAGATAGATAGATAGATAGATGATAGATATAGATAGATAGATGATAGATGATAGATAGATAGATGATAGATAGATAGATAGATAGATAGATAGATAGATAGATAGATGACAGATAGATAGAAGACAAATACATGGGAGTGATCAGGATGGATCACTGAGCAAGAACATTTGCTGTCTAAGCACGAGGACCTGAGTTGGGATTCCTGCACTCACATAAAGACTCAGGTTGAGCCATGCGAGTCCTCACACTAACCTGGAACCCATGTGCTGTGAGGATGGAGACAGAAGATCAGCAAGTAGGGTTTGCTGATTGCCAGCTTAGCTCCAGCTTCAGTAAGCAATTCTGTCTCAAGGGAATAGTTGGAAAAAAATAGACAAGGATACCGAACAAATTTTTTTTTTTTGCAATTACGTATTTTATATTATTTATTTTTTTTATCTATTTTGTGCTGGGGCCTGTGCATGGCAGGACCTGTGCATGGAGGTCAGAGAACAACTTGCTCCAGCTTCAGTAAGAAATTCTTTCTCAAGGGAATAGTTGGAAAAAAATAGACAAGGATACCGAACAAATTTTTTTTTTTTTGCAATTACGTATTTTATATTATTTATTTTTTTTATCTATTTTGTGCTGGGGCCTGTGCATGGCAGG
>NW_008352871.1:2172331-2173102 GCF_000622305.1 Nannospalax galili | reverse complement strand
TAGAACACATGGAATTATTTCAAACTTTTTGTATTTGCTGAGCTTTGTTTTTTGCCCCAGTATGTGGTTGATTTTGGAGAAAGTTCCATGGGTCTCTGAGTAGAAAGTATGTCCTTTGGTGTTTGGGTAGAATACTCGGTAGATATCTGTTAAGTCCATTTGATATATGATTTTGTTTAATTCAGATGTCTCTCTGTTAAGTCTCTGGCCTGTTGACCTATCTAGTGGAGATAGCGGCATATTGAAGTCCCCTACTGTTAATGAGTTGGGGTTAATTTGGGTCTTAAATTCCTGTAGTGTTTTTTTATGAAGTTGGGCGTACCAGAGTTTGGTGAATATATGTTCATGATTGTAATATCTTGTTGATTGATTGTTCCTTTGATCAAAATGAAATAGCCCTCTTTGTCTTTTCTGGTTAGTTTCAGTTTAAAGTCTATTTTGTCCGATATTAGGATTGCTACACCTGTTTTTTTCTTAGGGCCAGTTGCTTGGTATATTTTTTTCCATTCTTTCACTTTGAGATAGTGTCTGTCCTTGAAAGTGAGATGAGTTTCTTGCAGACAACAAAAAGTTGGGTTTTGTTTCTTAATCCATTCATATAATCTGTGTCTTTTGACTGGGGAGTTCAGTCCGTTAATGTTTAAAGTTATTAATGAAAGAGTAGTATTGAATCCTGTCATTTTCTTGTGGTTGTTTATATTCTTGCTAAAGCTGTACTTTTATCCTGTTATACCCTCGTTGGAATTCTTTCTGCAACCCCTTCAGTATAGT
>NW_008352871.1:2156781-2171595 GCF_000622305.1 Nannospalax galili | reverse complement strand
TACAAAGGATCAGGGAGAGGAAAGGTAAGCCTCAGAGCCCCAGAAAGAGGCTGTCAGCCCCAGCAAGAGGCTGGCAGGTGTTGCACGACCAGGGAAGTAGAGGGAGGTGAGGGCGGGGCCAGGTCCAGAAGCAGTGCCCTTGGGGCCCAAGAAAGGCACAAAGTTGGTCTGGGTGAAATGGGTCAGGAAGCAGTATTGGTTCCCCCGGTGTCTGGGGCCCCAAGTCTAGGGATGGTGCAGGTCCCAAACTAGGAGTAGTGAACAGCAGGGGAGATGGAAGGGTGAATGTGGCTTGGGGAGTTGAGGTGCGGAGGGCTGCGCTATAGACTTACCCCAAGAGGCCTGAGGATAGGAGTGCAGGCTAGGAGAGTTAGCTGGTGGTGCATGTCCAGGGACACAGAGAGAGGTGAGGGTGGGGCCAGGTCCAGAAGCGGTGCCAGACTAGGAATGGCACAGGTCCCAAACTGGGAGTAGCGAACAGTGGGGGAGATGGAAGGGTGAATGTGGCTTGGGGAGTCAAGGCGTGGAAGGCTGCACTATAGACTTACCCCAAGAGGCCTCGGGTGAAAGTCTTATTGACAGCCATACAGCTGGCCCGTGGCAATGGCCAGACAGCTGGAGCCACAAGGAACACCTTGTGACATTTGCTCCCATTGGCAGATCATGAGACTGATGCCTAGAGCTCACCACTCCCTAATCCCTTGGAATCCAAAATTGCAACACTTAGATATTGCAACAGTCAGGGTCATGTGGTTTCCAGGAATCCAGGCTCTGTAATCTGAAACCCAGCATGCTAATGAGGCATCCTACCTGCTAGTCTGTGATAGGACATTGTCTTTTATGCTAATAAGGTATCCTACTTGCTGTGCTGTGATTGGACCACTACCCCTATATAAACTTGTGCCTTCCTGCAATAAAACAGATCTGTGTCACTGAACCTGGTCTGCATCTGAATGCTGCGACACTGGCACAGACTCCTCACCAGCCATGGGGTCTGGACCGGATGACTGCTCGGAGGAACTGAGAGAGCAGGAGAGCGGCCATAGCTGGAGGAGAGCAGCCACAGCCAGAGGAGAGCAGCCACAGCTGGCAACCACAGCTAGCAACAAGTGCAATTTGTTAAATAATGAGAAATTTTATGATCTACTTTTAAATCACTGTTGTAGCAAGAATATCTAAACTATTGAAATCACCAAATCCTACACACAAACACTTTTCTTCAAAAGCTTTCAAAATCTTGTTTACTAACAATGACACTGACCTGGGGTGTTGGATGATTTGAGTCCCAGATAAATTACAAAACTTATCATGAAAATTTTATTTAAGTTATATGGGCCTCTATAGAAAAATGAGGGTAAAATCTATTTCATGGCAAACCATAGAGTCTTGGTTACAGGTCCCCAAATCTTTACACACTCAATTCCTTTACATATAATTGTGTAGTGCTCATGTATTACCTATGCATATTGTCAGATGCTTAAATCATTTCTAGATTAATAATAATACCTAACACAATGTAAATGCTCTGTGAATAGCTGTCTTTTTCAGAAAAGGTCGATAGAAAAATATTCTGTACATAAACAGTACACACATATTTTACCCACATATTTTCAATTCTCTGTGGTTGACTCCATGGGTGTGGAACATGCAGAAGGTTAATTCTGTTGTCAACAAAATGCCTGAATTGTGTGTGCCTTATGGTCACCAAGGTCCTTCATTGGCACACATATTTCTTTAGGCTTCTGCTTATGTTTTGATGAGGGGCAATAGCCTTTACTTAATTCATTGCATTTAACAAATGACAGTATATTATGTATCAACAGATTTTGAGAAAGGTGATTATATTTTCCTAATTCCACTCAAATCACAGCTTATACCTGTCTGTAGAAGATAGTCTTGGATTTGAGCTTGATAAAATTGAAAAGGTCAACAAACCACTTAATTAAATAATGATGCAAAAAAAAATCACAGTAGTATATAACATATTAAACATTAACTTCACAATTATATTTGATATTTAAAATATCAAATGAACTATAAGAGAATAAATCTAAGAGATTTAGAATCAGAAGACTCTAGTTGCGGTCTTGTTACTGTGTGGTATAACTTGCAGATAAATCACTTCATTCTTAAGTTTTGTGCACACAGCTAGGCACAAGAAATCAAAAGATTGGTAACACTTACCTACAGCCTTATCTTGAAGACAGTATCAAATAATAACTCTGTAATTTTTATCTATGATAATATAGACCAGTATAGATAAAGGTATTATTATACTAAACCTAGGAAAAGACTGCCTTTTAACTTTACAAAAAGAAGTCAGACTATCCTCAACTCTCTGAGTGCATAGCTTAGATTGCCAAAGCCAGGAACTGGAGAAACAAATGGCTGTCACATTTTTCTTAATCTAAAATTGTAAAAATTTTAAAATATTCATTATTTAGTCATGAACTGACAGGATATCAGAGCAAAGAGAATTCACTTATGAAGAATTGAACAGATATAAATAATTTGATATTTTAAGTAAATCATACAGTGTGTCAAATGAATTAAGGAGGAATTAATTTCTTGGCTTTTTCAGGAACCATTCAAAGTGTCCAAAATTCCAATGGAAAGATATTTATGTCCTAGGGAATGTCTTTATTGGTGATGGTTAGGAGCTCTAATTAATTCTGAAATTTATCTTCATCTTCTGGCCAAGACACACAGAAGTGTTAAAGAAAAGCTAATATAGGTAAATGAATAGCTTACCCTAGTCACAAAGCCACAGTATATTTAGATAAGCATACTTAAAAGGAAACTGCCCTCTTAACCTTTCAGATAGCACTTTAAATTGAATAGAGTTTAAAGTACATTATCCGAATATAGTCTGAAGCCAGACTGTCCAGGTTCAAGTCTCAGCTTAGCTTCTTGACACATGTGTCACCTTGGACAATGTCCCCAAACAGAACAATAATAGCAGTAATAGCATCTTTGTTATGGTGATAGTTTTAGGAGGATTCAGATGAGTTCAATTATTTAATGCATAAGTGCAGTGTCCAGCACACAGTCCTGTTTCTTGTAATTACAATGAGAATCCAATGTTGCTTCCAGTCCCAGCATGCTCTTCTTCTCCACTTCCAATTACACACTCAAAGAGCCATATATCTAACAATGCATGTTTTCATTCTAAAGTATTTTTCTTTACTAATCTAAAGAGAAAAAATGTACTCATTACCTGTGCAGGGCATGCCCACCAAACACATTCTTAATAGTTTATGTGTATGACATAATTTAATCTTCCTGAATATTCCTGCCCTTGCTATGCAGAAGAAGGAATGCAAGGCCTTGGTGTAACTTGCATATATATAAAGCTTAAAGTTGAACCAGGTTTGGTGACTAATAACTTGTGCCCAAAACTTGAACTATGATGAAATCCAGCTTCCTGGCCTGTAGAAGGTGAGGTGGGGTCAGGAATAGTCGGAAAGTGACAAGAGGAAACTGATTCCAGTGATGAAAATGTTTATTTTTATCCTGACAGTGACTATGTGTCATAGACATTTCTCAAAAGTTTTCAGACTGTACACAAATTGTGTCCTTATTTGATAAGCTATGTCCTTAGATCTGTGCATTTCATTGTAGATAAAACATATCCCTCATCTTTAATGTTATTTGTGTATCTGCATTTCCTCACCCCAGGAAGCCCTAATGGTGAATCAAAGTAATTGTTCTCTTATTGTGTGATTATTGTGGTTACAACAACTTTGAGTTATGTGTTTACTTATGTTCTCATTTTTTTCAGTATTTATAGATCTCCCTTACAGCACGGATTTCCCAACAGCATAAGAACATATGGTTCATTTCTTTTCTTCTTCAGCAGTGCTTAGTTATTCATAAACACAAAGGAAGACATGTGAGAAAGAGAACCATTTTGTATTTTTAGCACATTTGTTTCTATTCAAGATTGTCTAACTCTGTTGATTAACGTGTTGGTAGAAAATACTTTTTAAAAAATATTTATTCTTTTTATTTTATGTGTATGTGTGTATTGCCTGCATGTAGGTAAGTTCACCCATGTTGTGCAATGCCCACAGAGGACAGAAGAGACTGTCCCTGGAACTGGAGTTACAGACGGTTGTTAACTGCCATGGGGGTGCTGGGATTCGAACCTGGGTCATCTTCAAGAACAACCAGTGTTCTTAACCACTGAGCCATCTCTCCAGCCCTGATATTACTTTTATATTTTATAGAACCAATATCATTAAATTGGGAGTGAAGACAAATTGCAATAATTTATGAAGGATTTTTTCATTTATTTTCTTCCTTGCTGTGACTGTAACTGAGAAGTTTAAAAAATACACACACACACACACACACACACACACACACACACACACACACGCCATTCAGAACAGTGGGAGTTGCCACAGGTGGATATAATTCCTCGTATTGTCTCTCCCTGATGTAAAAAGTAAAAAAGTGAGGATGCTCTACTTTTGAGTGTGGTCCTATTTTAAGTATAGAAAAGTGTCATTTTAAAACTCTGGACTTGTCTTTGTTTAGTCAGAGGGTGGTCAGCCAAAAACAAATGTCCTTGCTACCTGAGAGCAACATGTAGCATTAGGCTTTGCTTTATATGCACCTGTAACCTTCAATACATAATTTAAGAATTGCGGTATAATGAGTAGAAGGTGAGGTGTGTTAAACACCTCATTTGAAATAAATGTGAAGCCACCGCCATAGGAAAGGGCTTGTATTCTACTTAGGAAAAGGATTCTATCTCTTCTGCATATACATTTTTCTGTCTCTGTGATTTGGCAGTTGTCATTCTGGAAGGTGTGTGTATTTCTGTGAGCATGTATTCCAAATGACTAGAATAATTAAAGATGAATGTACTCACATTGGCTGGGATAAATTAGGGAAATCAAGACACAGAAAGCTAAAGTTTATTTCAGATATTTATTTATTTTTATTATTTATTTATTTATTTATTATTTTGGTCTTTTTGAGACAGGGTCTCCCTGTAGCCCCAGCTGTCCTGGAACTCACTTTGTAGACCAGGCTGGCTGGCCTTGAACTCACAGAGATCCACCTGCCTCTGCCTCCAGAGTGCTGGGATTAAAGTCGTGCACCACCACTTCCGGCTTTATCTCGGATATTTAAAAAAAAATCAATCCACAGTCCCATCTTGTCCCTTCCATTTTAGAACTAAAAACTTAGATTTGAGGGGTCTGGAGAGATGGCTCTTAGGTTAAAGAGCACTGGCTATTCTTGCAGAAGACATGGGTTTGAATCCCAGTATTCACATGGTAGCTAGCAACCATCTGTAACTATAGTTCCATGGGATCCAACACCCTCCTCTGTCCTCTGTAGGCACTGCATGACACAGGTGCACTTTCACATATGCAGAGATAACACTCATACACATGAAATAATTTTTTTAAAAAACCTTAGATTTGAACTATAAGCTGCTGGCATTTTGTGTTAGAAATTTTAAGAGTGGGGAAAGAACAATTAAACCCAGATAGAGTAAGAACCGTTCCTGTTTGCCCCACTCCCCTGCTGGATGGCTGTTTGTAACACGGTTATTTGAAAGAGGTAGATCTTATCCACACTGGGGTCTAGGCTGTATCTCTGAAGTGATCACTGAAATGTGGTAAGAAATAACAATATCAAGCAGGGAAGGAGGGGATTGTTTCCATCCTTTACAGTGTGATTCCTAAATTCCACTATTTACAATGCTTTATGGTCAAAATGAAGTGCCAAGAGCCAGTATAGTCTCATATCCTGGGAGAATGTACAGTTAATGGAAAGGGAAGTACAGGGAAGTTATGGGTCATGGTCACTTGTCTGCTTCCCCTGGGGAAAGTTCTAAGAACTTTCAACAGCTTCTAATTTGCAGAGAAATTAGCCAGAGTCCATACTGGATTTGGCAATATCTGGCAAAACCCACCCAGAGGCATAGTTGCCATGTGGCAAGTCAGAAATGAATATGCCTTTTAACACATATTAAAGAAGATGAAATCTGAAGGAAATGAAAAAGATAATGCTCAGTTAGAGCTCTGAATAACTACAATAATATGCAAGTTTTCAACTATCTTGATAACCTATTCATTTGAACAAACATCTCAGCACTGGGGAAATGACTCAATCAGTAAAGTGCTTGCTATGGAATTATAAGGACTTAGGTTTGATTCCCCAGCACCCACGTAAGAGGCAAGGTATGATGGTGAGTTATGGTAATCGGAGTGCCATGGAGGTAAAACAGGTGGATCCCTGGGGCTCACTGGCTAACAGGTCTAGCCTAATTGGTGGGCTCCGGGCCAGTTAGAGATCTCAAAACAAGGTAGACAGTGCCTGAGTCACAACACCTCAACTTGTCCTTTGTCCTCCACACACATGTGTATCCTGCAGCTGTGTGAAGATGAACACACACACACACACACACACAAACATACACGTGAACACACAATGTCAAGTCTTATATACTACTTTGGTCTCTATTTGACAAAAATGAAAGATACTACTATTCCAGGAGGTTGGTCAGCAATGGGTTAAATTCTTCGGGATTGTCCTAAGTCAGCCTTAAGGGCCAACTGTGAAGAAGAAATTGCATATGTGAGATATTTAAACAGAAATTGGGTTCATGCTATCGTGCTTATTCAAAACACAAAGTGTCAGCATTGCCACTTTTATTTTTATGACATGCCATCTGACAAGAAAATCACATCCTCTCAACTCCCTGATGAATGAGCATTTGAACCATGCAAATGCATTTTCCATCTGAACTTTATATTTCTTTATTATTTCAAGTGAAATTGGTTTTGCTGCCCTCAATATAAACCAAATAGATTTCATCCAGGGGAGGGGAGAGGACATCAACTGTTCAGCATCAATTTATATTTTAAAGGAACCAATAAAACCCTAAAGGCCTATTATCCTCATGAAGAAGTAGAGAACCTGTTTGTACAAGATACTGAAGTCTCTGCTCCGAGCTTGCTTATAATCTGGTTAGGGATACAAGGAAAAACAAGATAAATATGGGACACAGTAGTATGTGAAAAATACATCCAATCAATTTCAAAAAGACATTTACCATAAATGTATTTCTCTTCTGCAGTATGCAAATAAGCATGCTGGGTCCTGAGGAAGATACTTTTTAAGGTAAAAAAAAGCATGGTCCTTTCTTGTAAGGAGTTTCCATTTCATGAGGAGACTCTCAGAGAACTGGAGTATATACTAACCCAGAAGGTGCACAGGACCTCCCTTTACTCAGTTTTGCTTTATATGGCTTCAGTTGCCCATATTCAACTGTCATCCCCCCCCAAAAAAAAACATTTTTCTGACTCTTTCAAGAGATATCACATTTCTATAACATTTATTACACTTATTATTATTTGATTAGTTTTCAATTATTGTGTCTTGCATAAAACAAGCTTCACTATAGAAATGTCTATATAAAAGGAAACAGCATCTATAGGATTAGATACTATCTGTAGTTTCAGGTGTTCATTGAAGGGCTTGACAAATAAGCCTCACAGATAGGGGGAGTTACTCTATGAGGATTAGGTGATGACCTTCAGATTAGCTAGTGACCTTCTGGATTTTAAGTTAAAAACTGGTAATTGGGGTGCTTCAGTGAAAATCGTCTTCCAATTTCATGTTAGAGTTTTTATATCTGTCTTGATATGAAGAATAAATTGAATGAATCACAAAAATGACTGGACATTTACTAAGCATCATTTGCATGCAGGGCATGGTACTGACAGTTTTCATGACAGTAGCTTATAATGTAAATGTTATTTGCTCAAAGAATTTAAAAGCTGCCTCAGAAGATGAGGATGTTAAATGAAAAACTAAATTAAAAGTTGTCATCCTGAGTTGAGGATGTGGCCCATTGGTGGAGCATTTGCCTATTATAACTAAGGCACAAGTTCTAGGGTTCAATTTCTAGCACTGCCAAAAACTGTATTGTAAATTTCTTAAAGATACAGCAGCAACCAGTCTTTAAAATAACCCTACTAAAATGTCATGAGAAGTTCATCAGTGGTGTTCTAATAGGTGTAACTGTCAGAAATTATTCAGGTAAAGATGAGTGATAAAGGCATGGTGGAAACTGAAATAAGAGATACCCACAGTTCCATGGTGAAGAATGAAGAGTTGCAGAGTGCTGCATGCCAAGTGGGTTGATGAAGGAACTTGACGTAATGCTAGAATTCAGGGATAAGAGTAGGGAGACAGTACATATTCATTGTGTAAGTAAACAGTGCTTACTAATCATAGTACAAAATAAATATGGAAGGTTTAACGTTGATAAACAAAACATCAGCACGGGTGTATTTTATTATTTAGAGATATGGATTTGAACATTAAAAGACCAAATATGTTAATATCTAGAAATGGTTAGGTAAGAATTAGGTCCGTTGAGACTGAATCAGGAAATGAGTTAGGAGAGATCAGAAAGACTTTCAGGTTTCCAAACACTTCTGTCATGACTGAACATCTTATCCTAAGTATATTAGTCTGCTAGAGCAGCTATAACAAAATAACCTAGACTGTGGGGTTTAAATATTCTGGAGGCCGGAAGCCATGATTAAGTTGTTGGCAGGATGGATTCTTTCTTCTTGTTTACTGATGGCTGACTTCTTCCTGGGGACTCACAGAATCTTTTCTCTCTGCGTGCTCATCCCTAGTGTCTTCTACTCTTTGTGAGGTCATCTTCTTACAAATCCTTTTAGATTTGAACCCATCTTCATACCTTGAACATCCATGGTTACTTCCCTGTTAGAGATTCTACCTCTGGATATAATCAAATTTGCTATTAGGAATCCAACATGTGAATTTACTGGGAGCACAAAGTAGTTCACAATTTGTAAGTAGAAATTTACTTATAATAAAAATGTTTAAATTAATTAAAAAATAAATTTTGCCTCTAGAGTACAAGACTGTGTGCATGAGAAAAGGACCTTTCATTTTGTGTCTACACAAACATTTGACTCATTTGCATATTACTGAATTTTATTAACTAGGTTCAGAAGCGTAAAAAGCACATCAGCACTGAGACCAGCTGTGCTGACATGGATCTCTGAAGGGGCTCCCCTCTCCTGCTGCCTTTCAACCCCAGCACAAAGGGGGGTATTTCAAAACTCTTCCAATACAGAAGATTTTTCATTTTTCATCTTTCATTAGTTGGTTCAGGCTTTTATCTGCTCTCTTCTGTTTTGTTTTACTGTAGATTTTATGTGGAGATTTTGCTATTTTTCATAACTGTAAATACCCTGCCTATGCAAATGCTAATTCTTCCAATGTCCTTTATAGACTGTGGTGGTTTTCACTGAGGACTCAACCAGGAGGGCAGACGTGGCTAAACCACTGCAGAAACATAATCCCATTGTCTAGGTTCCTTCCCAGGTTACAGAGAAAGCAAATATACAAAACTAGCTATATTTCATGGTTAAGCTAATTCTTTGGAGTAAGCATAGGTTTTAAGGATTATCTGGAGAGACAAATAATAATAATGCCAAAGTCTCAAATTCAAAATCAATCACGCAACCTCCAGCTAATACAAATGAATAAGCAGGGGCATGGAAAGCAGAGAACTAGAATCAATGCTAATAAAATACAAAATGAAATCAGCAATACACCCTGGGGTCTAGTTAGGCCCTAAACAAATTTTATGTACATTTGGCCTCTGCTTGGATGAGTCTAAGCAAAGAGTGACAGTTGTATCCATCCTGAATAGGGGCATAGAGAGATCAAAGGTCTGAACCTCTCAAACCCAGGAGAATTGCTGGGTTACATTTGATGCCCTATTTATAGTGTAGAAATGTCAACTCCATGTGGTTCAGCAAAGCTTATTATGTATTTGTTGTGTTTGCATTCAAGTAACATTGACACTGTGGGCTTGGGTAAAGCTGCTATCAATTTCATTTTAATTCAGAGTTTATAGTATTCAAAGATTAATGCATAGTTTATAAGGGAGAAGCTTTATTTAAAATTTAAATATTTATGGTGTTTGTCAGTTCAGTGCACATCGAAGACATTGATCTGACTTCAAAAGTCTCGCACAGAAACTGAACTGACTGCTGAGAACATATTTATTTTTAATACAACATAAAACATAATATCATGCCATTGTTTGGTTTTCCTTTGATTACAAACTGTATTAATTTTATTTGAGTCAGCAGCAAAACAGTTATTGTAACGTTGAGCTACCAATCGTATATTCAAGGTTATTTTAAAACATACTACTTAACAGATATTTATTGAGGTCAGTGGCAGGACCCATGCCACCAAACTCCTAATTCTTGTGAACTATAGAGGCATACCTTCCATTTTAAAAAAATTCAGTAGCAACCAAGAATACTGCAAGTTAATATAAGATAAAGTACCATCCCAACTGAATGTGGTATCTCTCTCACTATGCTCACTGTTACTGAACTTTAGGGAGTGTTAAAAGATAATGTATCAGAAATAGGAATATGAGGATGCTTTAACTTTTTCATTCAAACATACAATTCAAGCTGGCCTTGGAAGTTAACAAAAGTGGCTTTCTTGTTACTCTTTGGTACTTTTAGACAATTACCCTTCCTTCTCCCTAAAACTTCTCTTTCGAATCATCATCTAATTTTACCTAGGACTTTCATTGTTGCTGACATCCATAACCTGAGGTGTTTTCTTCATTTTTCTATACTGCTTTTGTCTTAAATCTTGACAGTTTCAAATTGCTTGGCAGTTTCACTCAAGCAATAACTAGCTAATGAAATAGACGGTTCCCAAAAGAAGACATACAAATGACTGATGAACACATGAAAAAAAAATGTTCAAGCTCACTAGCCATCAGAGAAATGAAAATTAAAACTACACCAAGTTCCCATCTTGTCCTAGTCACATTGGCAGTCATTAAGAAAAGAAACTGCAGTGCTGGCATGCTGGAATAGATGTGGGCTAAAGTGAACACCTATGTACTGCTGATGGAGATGTAAACTTGTCCAACCTTTGTAGAAATAAGTATGGATCGTTCTCAAAAAGCTGGAAATAGGCTTACCATATGACAGAGCTATACCATTCCTAGATATTTCCTCAAAAGACTCCATGCTCCAGTTTGCTTCTCTGTTGCTTTGATAAACACCATGACCAAAAGCAACCCATAAAAAAGAGGGTTTATTTGACTTATAGGTTACATACAGTCTGTCATTTAGGAAAGCCAAGGCAAGAACTCAGTGCAGGAACATGGAGACAAGAACTGCATGAGACACCACAGGGGAATACTGCTAACTGACTTACATCTTCTAGCTTGCTCAGCTACTTTCTTATACAACCCAGTCAACTGCCCAGAGGTGGCATCACTGACAATGGGCTGGGCATTCTTACTTCAACCTGCAATAATGAAAATGCCACAGACACATGACCACAGGCTCATCTGATGAAGGTAATTCCCTCTTCCCTGGTGTGTCAAGTTTACTACTAAGATTAACCATCACAGTCCAAGTCAGCATATTGCAGAGATCGGTACTTACTGTAGCACTGTCTACAAGAGCTAAACTGTGGAATCAGTCTAGGTGTTCAACAACAGAGGAATGGATAGGGGAAACAGTATATGAATATACATATATATATATATAATACATATATATGATTGCTTTTCAGTCATAAAGAAGTATGAAGTTTTGTTATTTGCAGGCAAATGTATATAACTGGGGATAATTCTATTAAGGGAATTAAACTAGTCTAAATGTTATATGGTCACATAAAATCATATGTGTAGATCCTAAATGAAAATAGAGTTGAAATTGTCCAGGAGAAAAATGGTAGAGAGGCAAGATGAGAAAAAATAATGGAGGGAACAGGGTTGGGGAAAGGATATGCTTATAAAAATTTTTAAAATAAACCTTGGAAATTTCAACACAAAGAGATATGTTCTTTACAATACACTGACTTCTTGATTTTTAAAAAAAAAATTGTTATTTTTATTTTATATGTATGTGTGTATTGCCTGCATGTAGGTAAGTGTACCCATGTCTTGCAGGGCCAGAGGAGGACAGAAGAGGCTGTCGGATACCCTGGGACTGAAGTTACCAACAGTTGTTAGCTGCCATGTGGGTGCTAGGATTCAAACACGGGTCCTCTGCAAGAACGGTCAGTGTTCTTAACAACTGAGCCATCTCTCCAGCCCCTTGACTTCTTGATTTTATGAATCCATCAGTTCAGTGTTACAGCCTTCCACTCTTTGCCAACCATGCCTTTAAAAAGCCATACCCTCAAGTCCTTTTATCATTAATGATCACAGTCTTCCATAATCACACTTACATAACTCCTACCTTTCACCATTCTCTCTCCTCTATGAGTTTGATCCTAAGTGTTGTGGGCTAAGGAGCTTTTAGCTGCACACAGATTCCTAATATATTGATCTGTTATGTTTTCCCTGTCCTTTTCACTTGATGACAATCTCTCCTAAACAGTTTAAATTTTATGCTCTATTTTTGGATGTGTTTTGCGTACATTCTCCACCTGTTAGATTCTTTCCCTCTTCCTCATTCTTGTTTATCCAAATCAATTTTCCATCTAGTTTGAGCTTATGTGAATATAGCTGTAACAAAACTCACATCCACCTTGATTGACGTGACTGTAAATGTAGGGGTATGAACATCTTGTTTCCCACAGTGCTGACAATCAACTGCATGATCCTGGTTGCTGAGCCATTTTCTATTCTCCTTCTTCCATTTTCAAACCAAAGTATCTTCATATTCTGGCTCAGTCATTAACTTCACATTTTATATCATCCAGAAAATAGAAGGCGTCAAAGAAGACTCCTACAACTCATAGGCTTTCGCCATGTCTATGAGTTAACCAGTATCTGTACCCATATTCTTTTCTTTCCTCTTGTTACATGGATCATGTATCAATGTTTCAGTGTAAGATCACTTAGTCCACTTAAGTGTTCTATGAAGTTAGCTCTTGCAAGTTACTCAAGGATTTTGCGCTCACAGAGCTTTTTGCTTTGGTCCTTATCAGGTTTTCTTTCTCTACTGAATTATTTGTGTGACGCAAACATGTTGTTACTTCTGGTTTTTATTTTTTATTTTATTTTATTTTATTTTATTTTTGGTCTTTTTGAGACAGGGTCTCCCTGAAGACCCAACTGTACTCACTATGTAGAACTTGAACTCACAGAGATCCGCCTGCCTCTGCCTCCTGAGTGCTGGGATTAAAGGCGTGTGCCACCACACCCGGCTACTTCTGGTTTCCTAAACAAACATAAAAACTGTAGCAAACATTCTCTTTTCCCTTACTTCCCAAACAGCTACAATTTAAGTTATCCTTTCAGAACAGTTCTAATCAGTTGCTTAGTGTTATCATTTCTAAGCTCTCCCTTCTGAACCCATTTGAGTCCTGTGCTCCACTTTGCCACTGTCCTAACACTGTTCTGGCTAAACTCACCTCACCATACTGTTAAATGTAGAACTAACTCCTTAATCCTCTTTAGCTTTCTTCTCTCTGTTGTTTTGCTTTGGTATTGTTGATATAGTGTCTCACTATGTAGTGGACACTAATTGTATGCAACTTGCTATGTAGCACAGGCTGTCCTCAAATTTGCAATCCTCTTGCCTCTGCCTCTGGGATTACCAGATTATATAACCAGACTACATGCCAGACTATGATGGAATCATAAATCAAAGCCCCCCCCCAGGTTAAAGTAAAACTAAGTTTTCAAGCTATATTCTGGGAAACTGTACAAGGAAGCAAAAGAAAAATAATTCTAACTATAGAAAAGAAAAGATGACCTGACCTCTTCATGCTCCTTTGATCAAGCTGGAAAAATACCTGAAAAATCCCCCCTCCCATTTCTGCTGTAACCATGTAACCAAGCTCCTATTGTGACCTAAATACCAGCCCCCTTACTGCTTGTGGTTTGTGGTTTCTGTCTATATAACCCAGCTTCTAAACTGAATCTGCACTTCCCCTTTTGATTAAGGGGGAGTCTGTCTAGACGATTAAACCCTCTTGCAATTGCATCTTCTGGTTTGAGGACTGAGGTAACGTAGGGCACCCCAGTCTGGGGGTCCTACATTTGGGGGCTCGTCTGGGATTCGGTTGCCCCCAGACCCATTTCCTCAAATCAGCAGGAGGTAAGACTTGTCTTGTGGTTTGTCTTGGTCTTAATGTCTGTCAGTCATTTCCTGCTCTGGGAATGTTCCGTCTGAACAGTTGTGCCTGTACAGGACCTGTAAGTCTGTATTCTGGGAACCAAGGGGAGTGGCAGACGTGCCCAGAGACCCCAGGTTCCAGCACTCTGGCCCTAGTGACCAGAGTGATCTGAAGTGAGGAAGACAGTGTCTCCTCACCTCGGGAGAAGGGAAATTGGCTTGGCTATTCCCCTCCAGGTCTGTACTTTCAGTTTTGAATCAGAGAACGCGCCGAGGTTTTCTGTTGTCTGTTTGTATCTGTATTTGGGGATCCTGAAAGCAAGAATGGTGAGTGCGGTATGTGTCTGAGTATAAGAAGGACCGGTCCATTTGAATGTAATATAACATGGTGTGTGTGCACTTTATAGTACATTAGTATTTTAAGAAAACATCTAGTTTTGTATTTTCTCTACACTCTCTATGTTAAGCTTTCTCTGTCTTCTCTGTCTCTCTTTTATTCTTAATCCAGTCTTTGCGAGGGACCGTTAAAGGTGAAGGAGCAATTGAGGTTTTCTGGTCAGGGCCACTCCCTGACGTAAACCAAAGGCTCTTAGCCCTCTTGGCGGACCCCGACTGCCCACACGGGTGGAGACAGGACCCCTTATCTGTATCTCCCTCTCCTCTTCATCCCTCTCTCTAGCCACTGAGA
>NW_008352871.1:2153234-2156511 GCF_000622305.1 Nannospalax galili | reverse complement strand
TCTCTCTCTCTCTCTCTCTCTCTCTCACTCTCTTTCTCTCCTCTCTTCTGTGACCTCCACCATGGGTCAATCACTAACTACCCCCTTAAGCTTAACTTTAGAATACTGGAAGGAGGTCGTGGAGCGGGCCCACAACTTATCAGTGGAGGTCCGAAAGAAGAAGTGGCAAAGTCTCTGTTCCTCTGAGTGGCCCTCTTTTGAAAAAGGATGGCCAAGGGATGGGACTTTTGATCTTGCTACTATTTTGCAGGTTAAGGAATACATTTTCCATCCAGGGCCACACGGGCACCCGGATCAGGTGGCCTACATAGTCACCTGGGAAGACTTGGCCCGGAACCCCACATCTTGGGCACGACCGTTCCTACCTCCTCGGGGAACCGGAGAGAATGATCAGGGCCCCCCTACCCCTTCTGCACCCCTAAGTCTCACTTCCTCCCTCCTGCCCCTTCAGTCCTCCTCTGAGAAGAAGAAGCAGAAGCCAGTCCTCCCCGAAGACCAGGCTTCCCTAACCCTCCTTGGTCCCCCACCTCCCTATCCTCCTGCGCAGGCACCTCTATCTCAAGAACTACCTCATCCATCTCCTGATTCCACTGAACCTGACCATTCCTCCCCACCATCTAGTAGACTCCACCTGAGAAGAAATAGAGGGGGTCCCTCTGATGGAACTAGGACTGCCCAGGTTTTTCCTCTACAAACTGTAGGGGACCAGATCCAGTATTGGCCTTTTTCAGCCTCTGACTTATATAATTGAAAGACTCATAACCCCTCTTTTTCTCAGGATCCCCAGGCCCTAACAGCTTTAATTGAGTCTATTCTTCTTACCCACCAACCCACTTGGGAAAATTGCCAACACCTCCTCCAGGCACTCCTAACCACAGAGGAGAGACAGCAAATCATCTTGGAAGCCTGGAAAAATGTCCCCGGGCAGGATGGGAGACCCACTCTGCTCCCAAATGAAATAGACACAGGATTTCCTCTGACCAGACCCAACTGGGACCCTGAAACCATGGCAAGTAGGGAGTGTCTCCGTCTTTATCGCCAGACTCTGTTAGCGGGTCTCAAAGGGGCCAGAAGGCACCCAACCAATTTCGCAAAGGTATGTGCTATAACCCAGGAAAAAAATAATACCCCCGCAGGGTTTCTAGAGTGCCTAATAGAGGGATATAGGATGTACACCCCTTTTGATCCCACAGCTCAGGAGCGTCAGGCAGACCTTATTATGGCCTTCATAGGGCAATCTGCTCCTGACATTCGTGGCAAGCTTCAACAGCTAGAAGGCCTTCAGGGGTACTCCTTACAGGATTTAATAAGAGAAGCTGAGAAAATTTACAATAAGCGGATGATTATCAACCAGTTCAAGATTTAAGAGAAGTCAATTAGAGGATAGAAGATATCCATCCCACTGTTCCTAATCCCTATAATCTCTTGAGTTCTTTACCTCCTAGTCATAGGTGGTATACTCTACTTGACCTGAAGGATGCGTTCTTCTGCCTAAGGCTGAGCCCGGTTAGCCAGCCCATCTTTGCCTTTGAATGGAAGGACCCTGAAGCTGGAATATCGGGACAACTAACCTGGACGCGGCTTCCCCAAGGATTCAAGAACTCCCCCACTTTGTTTGATAAAGCTCTACACCGTGATTTGGCTGATTTTCGGGTAAGAAACCCACAGATTATGCTTCTTCAATATGTGGATGACCTCCTCTTAGCAGCTGAGACAGAAGCTGGCTGTCTGCAAGGTACGGAGGCTCTCCTACTGAGACTGGGGGAACTTGGATACCGGGCCTCGGCAAAGAAAGCCCAGATCTGCCTACAGCAGGTGAACTATTTAGGCTATAGGTTGGAGGGAGGGCAACGTTGGCTGATGGAGAGCAGGAAACAGGCAGTAGCCTCTATCCCCCCACCAACCTCAGCTGGAGGACTCAGAGAATTCTTGGGAAGTGCAGGATTTTGTAGACTATGGATACCGGGTTTTGCTGAAATAGCAGCTCCTCTATATCCTTTAACAAAGAGTGGGACCCCTTTTGTCTGGACTGAAGAACACCAGAAAGCTTTTGACAAGATAAAAAGAGCGCTGCTGATGGCTCCAGCATTAGGATTGCCAGATCTGACAAAACCTTTCATCCTACATATAGATGAAAATAATGGAATGGCAAAAGGAGTCCTTACTCAGACTCTGGGACCCTGAAAAAGGCCAGTGGCATATCAAAAAAACTGGACAATGTGGCCGCTGGCTGGCCCCCATGTTTGAGAATCATGGCGGCAATAGCGTCCTTAGTTAAAGACTCAGACAAACTCACTATGGGTCAGCCCCTAACTGTTATAACACCTCATGCAGTGGAGTCCATCATTAGACAGCCTCCTGACAGGTGGTTGTCAAATACCAGGGTGACCCATTATCAGGCACTACTACTAAATCCAGAAAAGATCAAGTTTGGTAGACCTGCCACCCTAAAACCCCACCACGCTGCTACCAGCCACCGAGAAAGGCACTGAGATTCCCCATGACTGCCAGCAAATACTTGCGGAGACACATGGGACCAGAGAAGACCTCACTGACCAGCCCCTAACGGATGCAGATGCCACTTGGTACACGGATAGGAGCAGCTTTCTATGAAATGGTGAGCATAAGGCGGGGGCAGCGGTGGTCGATGGGGAAAAGATAATTTGGGCCCAAGCCCTGCCAGCTGGAATATCAGCCCCTGCCAGCTGGAACATCAGCACAGCGAGCTGAATTAGAAGCTCTAACTCAGTCCCTAAGATTAGCAAAGGGCAAAAAGGTCAATATTTATATTGACAGCCGCTATGCATTTGCCACTGCCCATATACATGGGGAAATATATCGGAGGCGGGGACTCCTCACCTCAGCTGGTAAGGACATCAAAAACAAAGAAGCAATAGTGGCCCTTCTACAAGCCTTGTACTTGCCAAAACAGGTCAGCATAATTCATTGCCCTGGACATCAACGAGACCAGGGGCCAATTGCTCGAGGCAATTGGATGGTGGATGAAACTGCCCGTCAGGCAGCAGAAGGTACATACATTCTTTACACACAAGCAGACCTTAAGGCTGAGATGAAGAAACAGGAAAAGAAAGCAGAAGCTTCTTTTACTTACACTGAACAAGATTTAGAACTTGTTCAAAAGCTTAATGCTACTTTGGATCCTGAAACCAAGATGTGGAGACATCAAAATCGCACTATACTGCCCCAGGAAGCAGCACTTGAGCTGATCTCCCAACTTCACCAGTGGACACATTTGGGACACAAGAAACTAAAAACA
>NW_008352871.1:2127223-2153156 GCF_000622305.1 Nannospalax galili | reverse complement strand
GACTGCCCAAGGTAATTGGATCTGATAATGGCCCAGCCTTCGTCTCCCAGGTAAGTCAGGGAGTGGCCAAAGCATTGGGGATTAATTGGAAATTACATTGTGCTTACAGACCCCAAAGTTCAGGACAGGTAGAAAGAATGAATAGAACCATTAAAGAGACCTTAGCTAAATTAGCTCTAGAGACTGGCACTAAAGACTGGGTGCAGCTCCTACCTCTAGCCCTATTTCGAGCTAGAATTACTCCTGCTATACATGGCTTAACCCCCTATGAAATCCTTTTTTGGAGAACCACTCCCTGTACTCGATATAACCTTGTCCCCCTTGCCCTCTTCTTTTGATAACCCCAGCTTAAAATCAAGGCTCCAAGCCCTCCAGATCATCAAGAACCAGGTTTGGAGATGGAGGCCCTTGGCTGCAGTCTACCAGCCTGGTGATCTACAAACGCCTCATTCTATCAAATTGGAGATCAGGTGTACATGAGAAGACACAACGTGAAAACCCTTTAACCACGGTGGAAAGGACCCTACACGGTTCTCCTGACTACTCCTATGGCCCTCAAAGTGGACGGAATCTCAGCTTGGATTCACACGTCCCACGTCAAAAGAGCTCCGACTCAAGAGGACACTAGAAAATGACATCTACACAGAACATCCAACCCTCTAAAAATAAGACTTTCCAGAAATTCCTAATAATTCTATTTGTTTATAGGCTTGTCCCCAGTTATAAAAGTCCCCATCTCCCTGTGCTGACCACCTGGTGAGTAATTAACCAAATGGGTATTGTAGTGTTTGAAATCCACAAGATGGCACCAAAGGGTACGTGGTGGCCTATGAAATTACCTTAGCTTTCTTTTCCTCCTTTCCCCAAAGGAGCAAATTATTCTTAGAATCCCAAGAACACTGAATGAGCTAGCACATATGTGGAATTCAGGCAAGTTCACGTACATGGAATTGGCCCTCTGTTGACTAGCCAATTCATTGCACCAGACACCAATTCATTGTGAAGACCAATGTTTGCAGCGAAATGCTGGAAAATGTAAACCAAAGAGAAATCCCTGCTTCAGTCCTAAACTTGATGTGCCCTCCAGACACAGGAAAACAATGTTCAACACTATGACAGGCTTTCTTTAGTTCTAACATATATTACTATGTTCATTGTGTCTTATTTCAGAAATCAACCAAGTCCCTGTACTGTTAGAGCATCTCTGTCTAAGGACTTAGAGAAGATAGGAGTGAAGGAAGGATACCAAAGCTGGAGTTCTGGGGTAGCACTGCATGAAATAGAGTCCGTGCTCTTCTAAATAAAGAGAATTTGAAATTGTCTGCAAACAACTGCTAACAAATTATTTGAATTCCAAGGGAATCTATGTTCCTGCCTGTATATAAGCATTAGTGCCCGCCATTAATTATTCACCCCAAGTCCTGTGGTAACGATGAGCCTGGTCCTAAAGGCTCAGCAGCTTTACCAGGTGGTTCCTTCTAGGAATCCTATGCAGAACAGGGGAGTGCCTGCAGTTCCCAAAATCCAAGCTACTTACTGACTGCATCAGAAAGTTACTAGAAATACAGTACCGCCAAGAACTGACTCCAGATTGATTACACAGCATGACATGACATGAACTTTAATTTTGGGGATAAACATGCATAATAACCATGCCAGCCTTTGTGAAACTTGCTTTGGTTGGCAGCTTGGCTGTGCTAACAGATGAACTTGCTTTGCAAGCAGATAAGTAAACAAATCTGTTAAATGTAATTAATTTGAACGTTGGTCCTCCACTGTTTTGCTTGTCAAATACTTCTCGTTTCCCTTTAAACATAGGAGACTGATGATGAAAACATTAGCTAAGTCTTACTTGATGAGAATAATAAACTGAGCAGTGCTGGGCTTGGTGACACACGCCTTTAATCCCAGATGTGGGAACAGAGACAGGCTGATCTCTGAGACTGAGGCCAGCCTGGTCTATATAGCAAGTTCCAGGTCAGCTGGGGCTACAGGGAGATCCTGTCTCAAACGAGCAAACACTAAAGGAAGAAAGTTTGCAAAAACTGTTCCTGGTTCAATGTCTTATGGTGTTTAATACAATGGATCACTTTAAGTTTCATGTCACTAATAAAGATGCTCCTTCAAACTACACTACAGGACCAAGGGATGGCCCAGCATGAAAAGCTCCAACCACCAAGGCTGAGGACCTAAGTTTGATCCCTGGGACCCACATGGCAGAAGGAACGAACGGACTCCTAAAGCTGTCCTTTAGCTTTACAGGTCCACTGTGGCCTGCTTGTCCACTCACGCAGGGAGGGGGTGATGGAATCATAAATCAAAGCCCCCCAGATTAAAGTAAAACTAAGTTTCCCAAGCTATATTCTGGGAAACTGTACAAGGAAACAAAAGAAAAATAATTCTAACTATAGAAAAGAAAAGATGACCTGACCTCTTCATGCTCTTTTGATCAAGCTGGAAAAATACCTGAAAAATCCCCCTCCCATTTCTGCTGTAACCAAGCTCCTATTGTGACCTAAATACCAGCCTCTTACTGCTTGTGGTCTTGTGGTTTCTGTCTATATAACCTAGCTTCTAAACTGAATCAGCACTTCCCCTTTTGATTAAGGGGGAGTCCGCCTGGGCGATTAAATCCTCTTGCAATTGCATCTACTGGTTTGAGGACTGAGTTATTGGGGTGCAACCTCCCGAGAACGTAGGGTACCCCAGTCTGGGGGTCCTACAACTATATAACTTTTCAAAACCCTTTCCTAGCAGTGATCTGATGTTCCCTGTAAAGTCCTGATTTATGTTCTTTTTGTTCGTTTGTTTGTTTCCTGGTATAATTCTTTGGTAAAATATTTTTTATCATTGTTTATTTTATGTATATGAGTATATTGCCTGCTTGAGTATAAGTGTACCCATATCATGCAATGCCAAGGGAGGTCAGAAGAGGGTGCTGGATTCCCCTGGAACTGGAGTTACAGATGGTTGTTGGCCACCATGTGGGTGCTGGGAATTGAACCTGAATCCTCTGGAAGAGCAGCCAGTGCTCTTAAACATTGAGCCATCTCTCCAGCCCCTGTTATAATTCTTACTATCTAAGGTCATTCACAAAACATTCAAATCTGAATGTTAATTATATAGTTACAATACTTGGTAGCTACATTATAAAATGAATTCTTCATTTGCTCTCCTTTCTTGGTGTTTGTTTTTGTCTTTGTCCTTGTTTTTTTCTACTTCTCTCCTAGCTACTCCTAGTCTTGTTAGCTGGTCCCACGTCTTCTCTACAGCCTCTGGGGAGGAGTCCTGCTCTTATCCTTGGTATACTTCTAGTCCATAAATACCCCAGTAATATTTAATCCAATTATACTGAAGATGACCTAGCAATGATATAAGAAGTAATTTTGCTACCATGTTTACAAAATATGTTCACTTAAAATGTATCAAAAAGTTTGTAAATGTATCAAAAATTATTTTCCTTTATTTTTTTCCTTTGCATCCTATTGGCCCATCATCCAATCACCACTCATAACAGTGAAATTTTGCCAACATTCCTGTAGTTCAAATTTCTTTTTTAATTTTAATCCAAATGTGGTACCTACCTGTGCTAGATGGCTTCAGTTGTCAGCTTGACACTTGATACACCAGAGGAGAGGGAACTTCAGCTGGCCTGTGGCCATGTCTATGAGGCATTTTCTTTTTCTTTTGTCTTTCCTTTTTGATTTGTTTGTTTGACCGTGTCTCCCTGCAGTCGCAACTGGCCTAGAACTTGCTATGTAAACCAGGCTGGCTTTAATCTCACAGAGATCCACCTGCCTCTGTCTCCTGAATGCTGAGATTAAAGGCATGAACCACCACACCCAGCTTGAGGCATTTTCTTTATTGCTAATATGAGGGTCCAGCCCAGCCCACTGTGTCCAGTGCCTCCCCCACCCAGGGGTCCTGGGTTGCTTAAGAGAGTAGGCTGAGAATAGGCCAGTAAACAGGGTTCTTTGTCCTCCAGGTCTATGTTTCAGTTCCTGTTTTCAGGTTCCTGCCTTTGGTTCCTGCCTTGGCTTCCCTGGATGATGAACTATGAGCTGTAAGCCAAATAAACTCTTTCCTCTCCAAGTTACTTTTGGTCAATATTTTGTCCCAGCAACAGAAACCAAACTAATACAGTACCTATAACCCCAGTATTTGGGAAGTTGTGGCAGAAGGATCATGAATTCCAGTGCAGCATGTGTGACATAGCAAGATAGTGTTCCAACAAAGCAAAATAAAGTCATAGAATAAAATAGTGAGTTCAATATTGTATAACTGTATTAATTCAATAGCGAACCTAAAAATTTTATAGCCACTTTTGAAAGAGATGTATCTTTGCTCTGGAAACTCCTAATGAGTATGTTAAAGCTGTAATGAAATGCTTCTTCTAAAAAAAATTAAAAAATAATAACAAAATAGGTAATGTTCAAGCAAAAGGAAACAGAAGATGTGTTTTTGATTTGCCCAATTTTCTAACCCTCCAAAAGCATGGTTATTAATATTAAATTCCTCTGCAAGTTTCTTCTGTGTAATAGTGGGTAAGCAAAAACCTTAAAGGAAAGAAACATGAATTATATATGCATATGTAAATGCAGATTGGTATGTGGAATATTATGTATAATCTGTAACTTCATTCACTCTATGCACAGCCTTTCATATCATGAATAGAAAACTGAGCATTGATTGCTCCAATTCTAAAGCAAGTACTTTTTTCCTTTTGTTTATTTTACTGGTAGAAGGGTAAGGGAGCCTTTAAGAGAGAAACATGTTGGAAAGCCACCCTTGAATATAAATGTAAATTACAACATTCCCACAAATTGTAACATATCATTATCTCGCCCATTCTTTAAAGAAAAAAAAAAAAAAAAACAAGGCTAATAATCATCCAGTTACATCTTGCAATGGAATCGTTTCAGGTTTTTCTTATTAGACGATTATGCTCACTCATTTATAAATCAAGATGTTTGGGCTGAGGTAGCCCTCTTCTGACCTCTCTGGTGCCCTAACCTGAATGTTGGTTCTTGTCATTGGACAGTTGCACTCTCAGTATAGGGGAGGGAGGGTCCCAAAGCAGCTCCTTTTTTGTTGCCGTTTCTCTGTGCTTAGGTAATATTAGTTTGCTTTATTTCTTTACAGTTTTTCCTTTTCTATTCAGATACCAAATAATTTCATCCCTTTCTACTTGAACACTAGATTGGGAGATGAAGTCCGACACATTCCTTCCATAAATGTCTTCAGTCAGTGATGGCATATCATATGGATTAGATGTTTAACTCACAACTGTGCTCCATTAGTGCCAGCCTGGAATCCTTTTATATACATTAAAACTTTCTCTTTCCATAGTACGTGATGTTTAGCTGATCTGTCAAAGTATTTCTTTTTATCACATTCTTGCTGTATTTTTTGTACAAGGCCTCATTGTTGAGCTGCATTTTATTGATGCAAAGAAGCCTTATGTGCAATTTCCATCCCATTAACTGTTCCAAGGAGATAATCCACATTCTAATGTACTGAACAGTAAGCCACATTCAGTTCTGAGTTGCACTCTGATCTTTTGTTCAGCTGTCTTTTGACCCCTTCTGACATTTTAACTATTTTGCTCATTAGGGCTTTTACTATTTGCCTAAGGAGATATTGGACTAATGGAAACTTGTTTGACCAGCGATGTAGCTGGTGTATTTCAAATTATTTGTTGCAAAAAGAGGTACTTTCAAGTCGCATTCAGATGCTGTGAATGTGAAACATCGTGTTTGTTATCAAACTTAGAAAGACTCTGGGTGCCATTAAAAATAAGAAATATGGTCAAGACTCAATATCTGCATTTTGAAATCAGATATTCCCAAGTTAATAACAGTATCTTGAAGATACATGTGGATGTCTGTGAGGAAATGCTCATTACTGTAACCCAGGTCATCTATCCACAGAGAACTGTTCAAAGGATTTTATAAGATGAAAATTATTTAAGGTATTTGGAACTCTCCAGTGACATTGCATTTATTATCAGGAACTGAAAACACAGGACATGGAGTCTTAATATTAACCTTCAGTGATACAGTGTGGGCAGCATTTTAATTGGTGAGAGTATGATATTCTTTCATTGGTTTGCCTGTTTGACCAGTTTCTATAATGGTATTGATTTATCCTGGGGATTAATAGCATTGCTAATGTGAGAGATCAGGCCACCCCGGCTGTGACTTTGCCATTGTCTTTGTCCAAGAGGACCTGCTAAGTTTCTACTAAAATCCTCTCCATATGTTCTTCTGCTCACAATTTCTTTGGAAGAATCACTGGCATACATATGTAGCCCACATTTTATACTGTTCTGAGTAATGTCCAATTATACTAACACACTTAGATCATATGTTTGATCATTCAATTACTTTTTTTCTTCTTAAAAGTAGAAATAAGAGCTTCAAATTGTGTAACATGCCTTTACCCAGGTGGTACAAATATTCTTCAGACTTTCCATATGGTATATCTGAATATACATACATATTACCTTTATTTTTTTAACCGAAGGCAAATTGAATGTTAGATGAGTCTGCTCCTAAGTAAATATATTTTATAGTTCTCCATCTCGGATCACCTACCAAATATTATTTTAGGAATTCCAAGTATATTCAAAGTGTGATTGAGAATTAGCTCTTTCTTTGTATTACTGGCAGAATTTCAGTTTGTAGTTCATGACATCACTAACATGTAAAGCCGGGTGGCACATATGGAGTCAGGATGTGCTCAGAAAGAACAGAAGCAAAATAAACCAATTGCAAAGACTCCAGAGCTCCATTTACATTTGACATATTAAACCTTTACTGACACACTTCTCAAATCCCAGAGCAAAAGGTTTTGGAAAAGGAAAATGAGTCAAGATACCAAAGAGGAAATACTTTAAAAAAAAAAAAAAATTCAGCAAAGACAGACATGTAGCAGAGACCAAGAACAGAGTGCGATGTTAAAAGTCATTTTGAGATTAAGATTAGGAAGTTATCTATAAACAAAGTGAGTTTTCATAAGATGAGTTATTGTGTATTTGATTAACTTCTTTGCATTTCAAACAAGCGTGGAGCTATGAAGACAAAGTGTGCCATCAAAAGGAAAAAATACTGATCCAAAGGGAACTTAACAGCTTAGATTCTAGACAGAAGAGAAATGTAATGATGAGACATTTAAATTATTTCCATGGATGAAGAAACTATTGTTTATCAGCCTCATATGAGTGTCTCTCTGTGACTTCCTTTCTCTTCACTTCCTGTGATGCTGTCTCCTATCCATAGCAATGGCCCATTCCCAAGGATGTATGTATATACACACATAAACACAATTTTGGTTTTCCTGTTATGAATAAATCTAAAAAAAATATGGCTTTACATATTTTTCAAAAAAGAAAATACCTAACTAAGCCAGACTTAATTAAGATAAATATCTTTTCTGATACTCTTGCTTGCTTAAGTTCATAATTTCTATTTTTCTATAATAGGATATATAAATAAGAACATACTATTTTAGTTGAATTTGGATATATATTATCAATGCAAAATACAGTTCTAACCTCAAAGAAAATAAGAGATAGTTTATTCCAAAGTTAAATATGAGTGACCATGTCCCAGAAACAGATTTAGCTACCACCAAATGCCATGTACCAATGTGTTAATAGCTTTTTGTAGTTATAGAACAAAAGAGAACTATAAATCAAATTATTTTCCCAATACATTGGTAGGAATATCAGGTAGCAGGGTTATAGCAAAGCAATAAGTCTCTAGTATATGTTAAAGATGGTACCAGATGATGCTTAACTTTGAGTTGGTGGAAGCTAATGGTCAATTAATACATCACAGAAAGTTTCACAATTTGGTTGCCGGAATGTCATGCTGTATACCAGAGCTGGGCAGTAAATGACTATTACGGGTGCTAAACATTGCCCAAGATAATTTGGTTCTGTATCTATACTACCCTCTCCACAACCACAAAGTTCTAATCTATCAATCAGCTTTAGAGAATCCTTAACATAGGAATGGCTTTTTTTCTGAGAACTTCAGTTCATTATATTTTCATCATCTGTAATACATTATAATTATGAACTATTTCATCACATGCAATTCCTAAATATACTATTTTGTCATAAGTTTAATTTTGGGCTGAAGATCACCAAAAAGATGCATGCAAATACACACAAAAACCCCTGTGTCCTCTCTACCAGCAAAAACAGGACAATGATGGCGTGGGTAGATATGTTTGTGTATGTTTGTGTGTGTTGCTTGGGATAGAACTCAGGGATTTGCTTATATTAAACATGGATTTTTATCATGGAACTGTATCACAAGACTTCACCAGAAAGATCTTAGAGCTGAAAAACACATTCAGCAAAGTAACAGGATCCGAAAAATTAACATGTGAAAACCAGTCCTATATACCAACACCAAATCATCAAGAAATAAATCAGGTAAATGATCCCATTTTCAATCGCCTCAAAGAGGACAACTCTGATCACATGAAACAACTCTATTAAGCCAGAGAATGCACTGGAGGCATCCATACACACACACCTACTAACCAGCCTTTATCTTCCCCAGCTATTTACCCTCCTACTGTCTGCACTGCAAGAAGCTCAGAGTATTCTTATCTCTTGAGTACAAAGTTATCAATATTATTGTTCTTTAATAAAGTGGTCCATAAAACAGTGTTCTCACCACTCCCTCTGAGTTTATTACTCATTAAGTTCTTCAACTATATGTGGAGTGTACATGTTCATAAGCTTTTGTTTCCTTTCTCTTGTTAGTCTGTCTTTTGCCATCCCTATTTACTGGCTCCTAGCTGGAAAACCTGAGATGGATGGAAGAGAGCCATCAGATTTTTCCTTTTGCTTTTATTTAACCCACATGGTAACAAAAGCAACAGATGGTTAAATGCAAAACTTCTCTAGATTTTTCTATTACCAATATCATGTAATCAAAATTAAGAGAAGAGAAAAGAATTTTGTATCAGTTTCAGAAACATTGCAATTGGGACTGGAGCGATGGCTCAAAGGTTAAGAGTACTGGCTGCTCTTGCAGAGGATCTAGATTGGGTCTCTAGCACCCACAAGGCATCTAACAAGTCCCTGTGACTCCAGTTCAAAGGGGTTCGATGCCCTCTTCTAACCTCCGCAGGCATTTGAACAACAAGGGTGTAGTAACATATATGCAGGCAATATACTCATACACATTTAAATACCAAGCAAGATGCACAGAGGAATGCAACATAGTGATACCAAATTAGGAATCCTTTATTAATAGCTGGTGGTCAGACAGGGAGCTAACACCCAAAAGAACTCGACCCCAAGGAGAAGCAGGATAGAATTTACAAAGCTTGAAACCACAATTACATCATACCAGAGGTAAAGCCAATCAGATCACCACAGTTACACCAGACCAGAGGCAAGTCAGTTAACAAAGAGGCTTTCATTTAACAATAAGTTTCCCTTAGGCTGGGTGGGACGATGTGCTACCTAGATGTGCTACGCAGCTACTTGTAAGTTTCCCAGTATGGTAGAAACAATGAACTCCCTGAAACTGAGTGAGGTGTTCTGACTGGTTGGTTGCAGTGGAAATGGCTGGGCAAAAACACTGGGTAAAAGCAAAATTCAACTAGAACAAAATAGAGCTAGTTTTGCCATTTCACACAAATTTTTTAAAAAAAAAAAGAATAGGGGCTGGAGAGATGGCTCAGCAGTTTAGAGCACTGAATGCTCTTATGGAGGACCCAGGTTTGATCCCAGCACTCACATGGTGGCTAACAACCATCTGTAACTCCAGTTTCAGGTGAACCAACACCTTTTTCTGACCTCCCTGGGCACTTAAACACATTAGAGTTGAAATTCTGGGTGGACTGGACTTCTGCACAGTAGAAACTTGGAACTAAGGTTTCCCACCAAAAGTCATTGCAGAATCCCTCAGAATTCCCTGGAAGGCTTCTGTCCACTAATAGCAAAGGAAGGGAGGGAGGGAAAGAGAAAGGGAGGAAGAGTAGATAATAAGAAAGCTTGGGGGCTGGAGAGAATCCTCAGTCGCTAAAACTCTTGCAAAGAGCCTGAATCCAGTTCCTAGCATCCACAATGGATGTCTCACAATCACCAACATTTCCAGTTCCACGGGATCTGATGCCCTCTTCTGGCCTCAGTGGGCAATTGTACTCAAGGGTACATATCCTGAGGTACATACACATGGTTGAAAAGAAAATACAGGTTACACCGGATTTATAATGGGGAATAGAACTCTCACCTGGAATTAAACAGAGACCTTTTTATATGAGCAACTGAGGCTTGAATTCGTGTTATCTACACAACAATGGAGAGATTTCCCCAGGACAAGAGTATAGCAGATGGTCCCAATCTGGTTAAACCTCAAACACATTTAGAGGAAGACAAGACAGAATTCTCTGGAGAAAAATGCTCTCAGCTCAAACTTCTAATAGCTAAATTCCCACTAGAGAATAGGATATACCCATTCCTTCTCAGAAACTGTACTTAATACTGGAGACATACCATAAATAAAGAAGACATAAACCAGACCTCATAGTATGAATTGGCCTTATATTTTAAAATAATGTCTTTAGATTTCTAGTCTAGGATAGATTAGAAAGAAATAGACAGAAAAGTGCTTAAATAGAGGTTATTGCAACAATCACATGGAGAAAAGATGGTATTTTGCACCACAGTGGTAAAAGAGGAATCTAAGAAAAAAATTTGAAGGTAGAAATAACAGTTATTTCAAAGTTATAAAAGCATTCTGAGATTAAGGCCTAGTAATCTTGAAGAAATAAAGATTTCTGTACATGAACAAAGAATTGTACCACCATTAACTCAAGATGTTAAGGGCAAGGGCAGAATTGACTTAAGGAGATACGTTGAATAAGCTTTTAAAAAAGCAAATGTAGAGTTATGAAGATCAGGCTGGAGTTACAAATCTGGGAAACACTTCCTGTATAAATAGCATTTCAAAGTCTGAAGGAGACCACCTGCAAAGTAAATAAATTAGATAAGAGACTAAGCCCTAATGAGTAACCAATGAAGTACAAAGATATTCAAGGGATTTGGGGTCTTCGGAGGAGGTAGGAAGTGAACAGCTACTGTGATCTGTTAATAAGCAGATGTTTCTAACCTATGGAATCATTTCTTTCAATGTAGAAACAATTCTTTTTCAGAGAGAAGTTTGAAAAAGAAAGAGGTTATATAAGTAGTTTTCTAGAAGAGTGAGTAGATGTATGACAGGAATCCATACAGGATCATTTGACATTACTGGTCATAAATTGAACCAAGATAATTTTACAGGTTTGTATTTCTTATGAGGCACATTTTTGCAATATGTAAAGTAGTTATTCTAGGGCTAGGGTTTTATTAGAAAGCACAGCCAGATAAATGGAAAAAAAACAGTTGAGGATAAGCACAAGGGAAGGAACAGGAATTATAATGATAGGCCATAATTTAAAGTTAAGCCAGACCTGGTCATGCATGCCTGGAATCCCAGAACTCAAGAGGATGAGATCAGAAGACTGTGACTTTGAGAGCACCCAAGACTACTCAGAGAGGCCATATCACAAAATACCCCAAAATAGCCCACTGCTAGGAAGGTTAAGGCAAAAAGAGTGTGAATTTAAGGCCAGCTTGGGTTACACAGCAAGACAAAAGGAAGAAGAAGAAAGAAAGAAAGAAAGAAAGAAAGAAAGAAAGAAAGAAAGAAAGAAGGAGGGAAGGAGGGACGAAGGAAGGAAGGAAGGAAGGAAGGAGGGAGGGAAGGGAAAGGAAGGAGGGAGGGAGGAAGGAAGGAAAATAAAGGAAGGAGGGAGGGAGGGAGGGAGGAAGGAAGGAAGGAAGGAAGGAAGGAAGGAAGGAAGGAAGGAAGGTTGGTTGGTTGGTGATGCAGATAAATGAGAATATTAGAGTGAGGATGGAAGAGTTAAAAGGTCATGAAATCAACAGATTTGGGAATTAGTTATGGAATGATTGTACAAATCAGTCTAAAAGGAAACCAGAAAGTCAAGTGCTAGAATTAGAACAAGATGATTGAAATTGGTATAATGGAATCATTAATGGGGAAATATATGCTTAAGAGACAAGCTAGGTAGAAAATGAAATAAAGGAGGAGATCAATAATTTAGAGTATACAATGTTGTAAAAACAAAACAAAAGAGCAAATTTTCCAAGAACAGCAAATTAGTGGAGAGAATTATGAAACACAGGAGTTAAAAATCTTCAACATAAGTTGACTGCTACCTTCAGATAACATCAAATTAACCCATTAAGTAGAGGATCCCATTTAATGTAAATTTCAAATAAACAACATGCATTTGTTTGGCATATACCAATATCTGAAAAGCATTTATCTGACATTCTAACTTAGCTGTGCGTCTTTTATTTATATTCACTAATCCTGGTGATCCTAATTGTGTGGTAAAATCTGATGATATAAGAATCACACTTGGCATCTTTAGGGAAGAGAGAATAAAAATGATATGTAAACAGTGACAGACACTAGATTATGTCTTTTTTATATAAGCATAATTTTGAGTTCATTATTTTGAGAAAGTGAAGATATACAAGAATCTCTGAAAACTGAGAAGCTATTCTTTCATGTGAGAATTTTATTTATATGAAGAAATCTCCATTTGTGAGGGTGTCTCTCTCCCTAAATCGGTGGGGGGTAGTATGATTCTAAATCAGAAGTAACTCCCATCTGTGAGGATGCACTGACTTCAATCTGCACAAATAAGTTCACATTTTCTTACTTTTTTCCTCTCCCATCACTGTTACTACTCTCCCCAAACTAGCCATCATGTGGTTTTGTTTTGAATGAAGACATTCATAAACCTGCCCTACAAGCCACCCCTTGGGGCTTCATTCATTATCAAACACATAAAAAAGATCCCCTTATTCGGTGGTTTGAATAAGAATGTCCCCATAAGCTCCAAGTAGTAGTTCCCAGTTGGTAGCTCTGTTTTGGAAGGTCTTAGAAGGTGTTGCTATGTTTTGTCACATGTGTCTATGTGGCTATGTCACTGGGGGCAGGCTTAGAGAGATCTTAAGCCTTGGGGAATCTGGAGTAGCTCTCTTGTATCCTGTGCCCACTTGAAGATGTGAGAGCTTATTCACCATTCCTCCTCTCTCCTCCTTTGCCACCATACCTCCCCACCATGATGGACTCTTGCCCTTTGGAGCCGTAAGCTAAAAAACACTCTTCCTTTTATAAGCTCCCTTGGTCATGGTGTTTCTAGCATAGCAACAGAAAAGTAACTAAGACACCATATTAACAAACATGTCTGGTTATTTTTCTTTTTAGTCTTTTGTTTTAAGGATCTATTTCCACCTAAGAATTCAGAATTAAAAGATGTAGTTCCTCTACTAAAGAATTAAGGAAGATTAAAGAAGACAGTTTGTCATACTTCTAGTCCAGTTACATGGTAGCGCTAAAAACCCTTGTCTGGGAATGTTTGAGTTCTCACTGAAAGTACCTGCTTCAAAATCTAAGTTTGGGAACCATACACAATGTTCAGCTATAATTGAAGTATTATACAGATCCATATTGCCTAGAGGCAAGAGGTTATTTTATGGCAGGTGACAATTTAGAGCTTATTTACTGAAAATGCTTGATGGCTTAGATTTCAACCCTATGGACCACAGCACACTTTAATTTGTGATGGTTAGAGCTTACTAGTTTCAGCAATGTGACCTTTGCCTTAGATCTTAAAATAAAGGATGAAAGAGGGAAAAAAAGTGGTAAAGTGTTTGCCTTCTAGGCTTATAGACAAATCCCAGGTAAATGGGGACTGCTTCCAACAGAGTAACTCTTGAGACACTTAAAGAAGGTAACTAACTCCAAAATATGCATTAAGTGGATTATAATGGTGACAGCTAAAATGACCTTTTTAGATGCCTTTACACATCCTTAGCACTAAACCACAGTTTTTAATTACACAAAGATGCTTGTCATCAATAATTTACCAGCAGAACAGAACTCCACCATTCTCTTTTCTAATTTTAACTTCTACACTATCTACCAGAATTTCATTATTTCTCCTAACAGTCTGTCTTGGTCAAGCAGATAGATTCAGTCACTTCTCCTTAGTGTTCATCAGGGTAATTTGCTTCTTTGAAAATGCATAGCACTATCTTCACAATGTCTCTAGGACTCAATAATTCTTGATCAATATGATTGGATTGAGTTCATTTCTTCGATATGTACGCATTTAAGACTTCAATATTGTGATCATGTAGTTTCCACAATTCATCTTTCAGGATGAAGTACGCAGCAAATAAACAAAATGAAGATTCTATGAGTGAATATCTTTTTACAGTTTCCTCATCTTATTTCCAGAATTATGCCTTTCAGGATACTTTTAAAATCAATTATAAATGATAGCACCTAAACCCATGACAAGCTTTACTATTTGTTAAAATACAGAGGAAGTTATCTGCCATATGAACTATTTAAGTAGATTTATAAAAACTTAAAATATGATTATTAGATTATAGAATGATTTGTTTAGTCAATAAAGTTTACTTGACTCTTTGTCAAGGGCCAACAATATTTTTCTCCTAAAAACATTCTCCTAAAAGCTGAATAACTGATATTTTTGTCTATATACCATAAAGTCTCCCTGCCAAATGTGCAATTCCTACGTTGTAACATGAAAATAGCAGTAGACCACACTTAGAAGAGAAATGTGGGTCACACTTGCCCTTTAAACTGCAATTTTCAGAAATAACTCCAAGATAGAAGAGTTTTGTGTAGATTGACAGGGATTACTGAACCTAGAGTTTTAAAACTGAAGATTCAGTAACATTTGGATAAGGCTGACAGTGGCAGTACCTGATATTTAATTGATTACCATTAATGAAATGGCTTCAACGTTGTAACTGTTTCTGGGGACATCATGGGCTGCATTTTTAAATAAGTTCCTTTTGAATGGAAAAATATGCATGCTTAGTAACTTGAGTTCAAGTATTGATTACTCACAGACTCATTAACACACTTTAAAATAATCAAGTAGCCAGAAATTAATACAAAAGTCCTTCCAAAAATATTCTAAAAATATCTTGACCACTTGTTTCAAATCTCTCTTCAAATATTCCTTAAGTAAAAGTCTCCTTGTGACTTTACTTTTCAATATTTGTTATCAAGCCCCATGTATTTCACCACTTAATCCTCAATGTCTGTTTCTTCCCACTCAAGAATAAATTCTATAGAAAACTTTCACATCTTTTGTTCATTTTTAGATCCTCAGAATCTAGAAATGAGCCAGCAGCATGATAAACATTTATTTAATATCTGTCACATCAATTTATGCTTATTGATAAGCCTGTTAATATTAGTCAGATATAAGCAATTCAAAAAGTATATAAAGAAATACACTTTGAGATAAAGGTAAATTGAGCTCAGAATGCTTGAATGAACTGGGAAATAGGGAGGGCTATATAAAGGGAGATAGGGGAGAGATAAATAACACTTAGGTGGTATGAGAAAATAGAGAGAAATGTTTTAGTTCAAAAGTTAACTAAGAAATACATATATAATACATACATGCATGTATGTATGTATGTATGAAGGCTATATAATACAGTGCTAAGAAGGAGAAACTTCCCTTCGAGTTGGTCAGGGTAGTCCAAAAGTTGCCCAAAATAACACAAGCTATTGCCATAGCCCTGGATTGCCTCCCAGAACTTGAAGGTAAAACCCTATTGCTAAAGACAGGACATACTTCAGACATAGGACTTGGAGCAATAAAATAGGAACTGACATGGAAGCCTCCTCCCTGATAACTACCTCTTGTAGTATCAGAAGATGCTATGAAAACTGCCAAAGAAGAAAACCAATGATCTAATCCAGCTGTAAAATCTATAAACCACAAAAATGACCAGCCCAACACATAATCTTTTTGTGCAGTGGTGGTACTTCTATCTTGGAGGTAATCAACAGCTATGTTAAATGGACTTAAGGCTCACTCAGTGGGATGGAACTCATGTTTGGCACTGTAAAAATAGTCAAATATGACACATGACTGGAGACGGTATAGACCCTAGAGAAAAATTTACTTTTGTCACATCCCTAGACCAATGTAATTTCTTATTGTATTTTAAGTATGCGTCCTCATATTTGCAAAGTGTACCTCTCACCCCTCATCAATGTAACTTCTTTTTGAAGCAGAGAGAGACCACTACAGAGTGCCACAACTGGTCAAATGAAGAGAATAAATGTCTTGGAGGTGCCCAGCCCTTAGCGACACATCTACAATGCAACCTCTACACCTAAGACTCAGGGAACAGAGAGAAACATGGGAGTAGAAAGAATATTAATGCATCTTTCCACTCTCTACAACAAAGCTTCCTCATGCAATAGGTGGTGATTAAGACAGAATGCCTAACTGGCTAAGGTAGAAAGAATAAGAGACCTCAGAGTGCTTAGCCCTGAGTAAGACACCTATATCAAACCTCTGCCACCCAAGGCTCAGGGACCATTACAGAAGAAGGGGAAGAAACATTGTAAGAACCAGAGGTGGTAGATGACCACAAGGAAACAGTTTTCGAGAGAGCTGAGAAGTTACTCATGTGAACGCACAGCAATAGTAGTAGCATACACAAGATCCATGCAAGCTCAAACCCAATAAATTTTACATGAAGTGGGGAAGTAGGGAAGAAGACCCAACATTAGCTGAGGAACTATTGGTAACCCAGAGCTACTGGGAGAGGGAAAATCAGTTTTCTTCAAGGATATGATGTTAGATAGTTTAACCAGACTCCAGTGGATAGACCCACACCAAAGAACATTTGGAGACACAAATTTGACTCAATAGGCCTTAACATATATGACAGAATACAGGAAATGCAGAGGGGGAGAAGCTAAAGAGGCATATAGAGTATAGATAGAGGAGGGTATCTAAGTATGATCAAAATATATTGTATGAAATTCACAAAATTCTATAAAAAATAATAATAAAGGAAGTTTCTTCTTAAAGGCATATCACTTTATTCAACTATAAAATGAAAAGTTTAGGCTAGATTGACTCAAGGTAATTTCTCCTTTCTATGAACCTATACTTTGATTTTTGGATCTATCATCTTGGACAATTCTCTCAATTAGAAGAAAGCCAAACACCTAAATAATAAGTTGATGGAATAAAAACAAAAATCACCCTCTTATTTTTGCATTATTCATCAACTCCAAGATAGTTCCAATATTCCTGAGCATAAAGTCCAATCACAAGCATATCTAGGGGAATGAGAAGGTAGCTCCAGATTCAGAGTACAGACTGCGCTTTCAGAGAGCACATGCTGATCTTGCAGAGGATCCAATTTCAGTTCCCAGCACCCAGATCTTATGGCTCACAACCACTTGTAAATCTAGCCCCAGGAGATGTAAAGTGTCTGACCTGCACTCACGTGAACATACCCACACACAGACATACAGACATATACATAATTAAAAGTAAATCTATTAAAAAGCATATCTAGGACAAGATAATATAGAACCACTTTCTTATGTCCTCTTATAATTACAACTAAATTACAGTAATAAACAGAAACTCATCAAGACTCTGAAAGGTAGTAAAGCATGCTCAAAACCAGAACCAATACAACAGTGATCTGTGTATTCTCTTTCCCGCTGCTCTGCTCTCCTCTCTTCTCTCTTTTCTTCTTCTTCCCTCTCTGTTCCCTCAGATCTCCTCTCTGATCCAAACTTTTCATCTCTTTTCTTCTCCCTTTCTCTCCTCTCTCCTCCCTCCATCCCTCCCCCCTCACACAAACACACACACATACACACACACACACACACACACACACACACACACACACACAACTTACATATCTCCTCATAACTCTCATACATCTTCATTCTCTCTCTGAATATTTGGAAAAAGAAAACCCAGCAGGAAACCAGGCCCATGTCAGCAACAGTCCAATATGCCTCAAGTAGCACACCCTGACTGGTTTCCCTACACCCCATCGCCACAGGCAATGGTCAAATCCCTCCAACTACCTGTGTGTTACCATCAGATGCTTCATCTCCAGCCATTCACTAGTCATGGAGTCTTTCAACCATGCCTAAAAGTGAGCTACATCATCCATAAACTACTGCTCCAATCCCTTCTGCCCAGTGGCAGGAGATGGGGAAAAGCATCAAAGATAGACTGGGTGGTCTCAGTGGCACAGAGTGGTCATAGAATACAACAGAAGCCTTACTTCCTATCCTTATGTCTAGATACCCCAGCACTTAGTCTAATAAATGGAAGCATAGAGGAGTACATTCTACCTTTAGAGGCAGAATCAGCAGTGATCCAGCAAGATCTCTGGAAATAACATTGCAAGAGCTCAAAAAGCTAAATTGGCATTGGAATACAGTTAATAAATAGGCTACATATCACACACTAATCTAAGCAAGGTGACTGCCTCCTAAAAAAGATTTAAACAGGATCAAGAATCACCTCATATAATATTCCAAATACCCAGGATACAAGGCAAGAGGCATAACTCAGTGGTATTGTGCTTTCCTAGCATATGTATGACTCTTGTTTCCAACCACAGCACCATAAGAACACACAGAAAATATCCAGGGTGCAACTGAAAAGCACAAGTCAGATGAAAAACAAGTAAGGTAAGAACACGAATGACAGCACAGAATCAATTTTCTCATGTATTGAGATGAGTCTGATATTGGAATGATGTGACAAAGACATTAAGACAGCTGAACAAGTAATCATGAATTTTTTTACAGCAAATGAAAAACAGTATCAGGGAAAATATAAATTATACAAAAAAAGAATCAAACAGAAAGTGTCCATGCCAGAATTATAGGAAGAGAAAAAATATTAAGGTGTAGTATAGGCTCAATAGTATATTGGAAGAGACAGAAAATGGAATCAGTGAACTTGAAATTTCATTCAGTCTGAACACCAAAAAAGAAAATATCCTACAGAGAAAATAATCTGAGGATCAGGGTCTATTGTACAAAAAAAAATCTAATATTTATATAATTACAGTTTCACTAGTATATGAGAAAGATATGAGGCTGAGAGACTGCTCAAAAGATAATAGCTGAAAACTTCCTAAATTTGGAAAAGACAGTCGTCCAAGTTCAAGATGCTGAGAAAAATCCAAGTAGAATAAACCCAAAGCAAACCTGCCAAAACATGGAATAATTAAACTTCTAAAAACTGAAACAAAGGAGAAATCTATAAAGGAAACAGAGAAAAAAATGTAGAAAATTTAAATATTCCCAGGCCTGAAAAAAAAAGATATAAAAAATAAGAAACGAATATAAATTTCAGTGATGGTGGATTATATATCTGAATTTATACAGGAATTGACATGGTTTTTCAAGTGGTTAAAAAACCTGCCAGTCACAAATTCTATCTTTAGGAGAAGCATCTCTCATGCAAAACAGAAAAATGAAGATGTACCCATACCAAGGAAAACATTTTGATTGCATAAAAGTTGTATTATCTATAGTAACCTCAAAGCAGAAAAATTCCAAATGTTCATCAGTGGTTAAACTACATCTGGTACCTGGTACATCCACTTCAATAGAACAGAGCTTAACAAAACAAACCAACTACTGGGGCATGCAACAACTTGGTTAAAATTTTATGTTCTGTCTGAGTCCATTCTTTTAATAGTTTCAACCAACAGAAATCACAGAAATAGAAAATGGATTAAAGATTTCCAAGATGGCCCAGGTAGGTGAGGAGAATGTGTACTTTTGAAAGAGAAAGGGGGGGGGGGTCCTTATGGTGATGGCTTTTTCACTGTGTCTTAACTTTGGTGTGGGTAAATGATTTTGAAACAGGGAGAAAGAGCATCCCCTAGAGGGTTCTCAGTCTCATTCATGAAAGAATTTAAGAATGGATCCAAATGGAAGCCTTTAGGACAATTTCATCAGAATTTTAAGAAAAATCCTCAGGGCAGGTGAACTAGTAATCTTGGCAGCTGCCTTGGGGAGGAGATAATGGGGAGAAGGAAAGAAAACTATGAAGCCATGCAGGTTTGGAGACTGGCAGCCATATGGCTAGGAGAAGGAAGCTTTAGAGGAAATGTTTAAAAGAAACACAAGATGCTAGGGGCAGCCTAAAGTCTTAAAGAAAACATGTTTTTAGAAAAGGGATATGGAGAAGAAAAGAACTTACGCTTTTCTGAAGAATTCAGAAAAGAGAGCAGACTTACAGAGACCTACATGTTGCTGGATCCAGAAGATGTGGGCTAGGAGGCAGATTTCCAGGCATCAAAAATTCATTATCTCATTAACACACTAGGTATTCCGCCTATCTATTTAGCATAATTTAAGGTGACCCTGCCTTCCTAGGGGTGGTCCTATGACCAGATGATTGACAAGTGAAACTGGAAAGGTGATTCTTCCAACAGACAGAGATTTTATATTCTTGACCAGTTAAACTTCTGGGGATATTTGCTATTCTAACAATTTTATAGATGTAGTAAAATTGCATGCAACTATGATCATACACATGAACATGGAGGAATGCAAGTAAAACCAGAGAAACTTGAAAGGATCATTGGATTTTATCAATGTTGATATTATTGTTGTGATAGTGCACTGTAATTTTGCAAGATGGTATTATTGAAAGAAACTAGATGAGAGCTACAAAGAATCCCCCTGTCTAATTTCTTACAACAGTAGTTTATTTGCAATTGAAGCAGGAAAATAGGGCAGAGTGTGAGGTTAGGAAATCCTTGCACAAAGACTGCAATGCTGGCATATGAGAAAAACAAGTTGACGAAAGAGCAAGACTGATCCCCTCTCCCTACCCCTGTGCCTGCCATGCCACTGGTACAACTGCAGAGGTGATCGAAAGTGCCTGAAGGTAACCTATGGCTCATTGTTGTACTAAAATACACACCCCCTTGAATAGAGACAAAATGTTGATGCTACATGACACACGAAGTTTTAAGTAGGATTACATGTAATAGGCAGTGCATGCCCAGAAGATTCTGTTTTATGCAAATAGGCTAAATCTCCTGTGCCATGTAAACAAGCCACATTATCATTCTCAACTGACATAAGAGCCCTCATCTTTTGTGCATTGGGGCTACTGAGCTGCTAAACTTTTTCTTCTCTCTCTGCTCCCATCTACTTTCCCCATCCAGGAAGTACATTCTTTCTTCATGAACTGTGCCTCCCTCTGCTGCCATTGTGTGCCTCTGTTAAAGCCCATTTTAAGGATACAAGAATCTTGGATTGTTCTGCTGCCCTCAGAACCTACATTCTGGTCAATATTTTGGTCAACGATTTACAAAACATATTCTTAAAATTTAAATTGCTCTAATTGTTTTTTTCATCGTCCCAGATGGGCAACTCTAAGGACATAGTTTATTACAATGATTGAGATGATTCAAAATAGTTCCTTACATCCTGTCTATAGGGTCAGATAAAATATGAGGGAAATCATTTTTAATGTACTTAACCAGACTGAGCCAGAGTGATACTTCTAGCAAAGTTAAAATCAACTGGAAGAATATTTAGTTCATTGAAAAAAATAACTGGTGTAATTTCATATAGGGAAGTAGTCTAAGTTAGATGTACTGTCAACAACTTTTAGTAATAAAAAACTGATAAAGGAGAAATTAATATTGATGAAAACTGTTAGTGACTGCCCATAGCCAGACTATTTTATTAACCATAACAGAAACCTCTGAGACCTGCCATTCACCACTTCCAGTTCCCAAGGAATTAAAGTGGTTCCAAAGCTAAAATTATCTTTCAATTATCAGTTATCCTTTCAAAACTATCATTTTTCTTCAAAATTAATAGACATTTTTCAAGGACGTGCTAAAACTACACATTATGTGATGAGCGTCAACATTCATGTGGAAGGATCTCAAAGATCTTCATACAAATGCTGAGAATGACATGGGCCCAGAATTGTGTTCCAACATCCAGAGTGGGCGGCCCAGCCTCTTCAAACATAGCTCCACTAATCCCATGCACAGCCAGAGGCAGGCAGCCTGTCTGCTATATTGTGACATCTGCTTTTGTAAGTTAATGAAGAGAATTTACATGAAATCACTTACAGAATATTTCATGTCAGTGTCTTCAGATTACATGTAATGACTGAGGACTCGAATTTATGGTAAGCTTATTCTTATAATAATTTCATGACAATGAGATAAAGTGCATTTATAATCATTCCCAGCACTGTAAAATAGAATTATTATTTTTTCTAACTTTCAATGATTTATGTGGGAAAATTTTTATAGGTTTATCTTTAATAAAGAAAGCACCATCATATATCATTTTCTTTTAGTTTCTGTAGATAGTTTTCCATCCAATAGGTCAGTGATGCTTCATTAGAAAAGCTGTTATTTCCACTTTTAGCATACACAGTTTCAAATAATCAATATTTACCTGAATATAACTGAATGAGAAGAAAGTACAGGAATCATTTATTTTAAAATATCTTCTCTTTATATGTCATCTGAACTACTTTTTTTCTGAAATCTAAAATCATGCAAATGTCTTTCTTTAAAAGAGCAGAGATTTTACACTCCTGAAAATTTGCATTGTTAGGAATATATAACATAAAAAGAATCCAAATGCTATTAAGGTTTTTAAGCTGTCAAGTGAATTCTGCACACTACATTTATTCTGTTCCCATTTGCTATCAAGGAAAAGTGCAAAGTCAAACATGTTCTTACAAAAAGCACTATAAGCTGCATGTAAATGAGACCACTTTTCCTGAGGGTCTATCTTCAATTTGATAGTGCATTTAAGTGCTTGCTTTCACTTAGAATAGACTGAAATTTACAAATAGACATTGAGAGCAGTGAAAATGCCATTTATCTAAGATTTTCCCTTGGAACAAAAGAATCAAAACAGATTGTTCTATCTCTTTAAAGCAGTGCTTGATTAACTAAGCAATTATTTCCTATCAAGAAATAAAAATAATTAAACGTAGAAACAAGAGTTACAGGCAATAGGTGACCAAAAGAACATACTATCTGACCATTTTATTGACTAATATTGCTATAAAATTATTCAATACCTTTTTCCTTATTTATCTTTTCTTTTCTTGGTCCAAATATCTCACTGATAACTACAGATGGTTTAGACTCATAGGAACAGCTACTTCCCTTTAGTAAATGGCAGGAGCCTTGTAGATGGACAAGCCTGCTCATTCACAGGAAAAGGGGCAAAAATCCAGCTGTTCTTAAGGTTCATGATTTTGAACTGGTGAGATGACTTAGCAGGTAAATGTGCTTTGCACACAAGCCTCGTCATACACACATACACACCCTACACATGTATATGATACACATAATAATCAATAATAATAATAAAAAATAAAAGATTCATGATTTTTAGAAACATCCTAGGATTTTAATATTAGATTTTATAGGATGCTGCATCACTATGACCCACATAGTAATTATTCCTACAGAAATTTCTTAAGGCACCCATTTTGGATGAGTACACTTTGGCAAGGAGCTTGTAAAGTGGTTAAAAGTATGGCTTCTGGGGTGAATACACTGGGGCTTTCTGCCCTCCAGCCTAGTTCTGGGTTCAGTAAGAGATGACTATCATCTAGAAGGAATAACTGGAGCACGGTAGAGCAGGACATCCAACATCCTCCTCTGGATTCTATGTGCTCACAAATGCCCTCACCCATGTACATAACACACACACACACACACACACACACACTCACACACACATACACACACACACACACACACACACACACACAAAACCAGGACTTCTACTGTCACTCCACCTATGTTTACATTTTGTGTTTTCCCCTCACACCCCAGAGTATAAGTTTAAATTAGTCATAGTTCATTTCCGTATTTTTATTCAATAGCTATAATAATGCCCAAGGAGTCAGTGAAAATAATTTGTAAATTTCTCAGAATTGACCTAGAATTTAAAAAACCTGTTAGGTCATACTGTTTTCATTTGTCTTAAGTGTATGAATCATTGAAAAAGATCCTTGGGAAAGCAACTCTGCCCATGATGAAAACATGCTTCAGGCAATAGTAAAAAGAGGTCAACTTAGTTTGCATATCAGGTTATATTTTGTTTCCAAAACCTCTTTTCTCTCCATTCTGTGGGAAAATATTTTCTTCTCCCTTGAATTTGAACTCTTCCAGTTTTTCTTCAGCATGTCCTGTATAGAGGGGTGTCAATAGTCTGAGTCTTAGAAAAGAGTTGAAAAGGGACCAGAACAGCTGAACTACAACAGTCCTGTATAGTTAGTATGGATGAAAAAATATATATCTATATATATTTATATAGATATATATATATGCCATGTAAAATGTGAGTGTGTTTACTAGTTCAGAAAAACTGGCATATACAAAAACTGACAGCCAAATGTCAGGCACCAAAAACTCTGAAAATACAAATTTTACTTTGGAAACTGATGTTTGTATTGAGATTAGTATGAGTGCAGACTAGAAAGAGGTAACTTATAGCATGCAGTGGTAACTCATGATGTGCAATAGAAAACTACTTGGATGGCAAATGATGTGTGTAATAAATGTAGGGCTTTAGGCAAAGGGTTCTGAAAAAGTCAATGATGTTAATGCGACTTGGCTGCCATTGGTTGAATTTGACAAAGCACAACAAAAACGGGGTGTTTTAATTAAAAAATAACCCATCACTTTTCATGAAGTAAGAGAAAAGAGAATCTAGGCATTTAGGACCTGCATTATTAAAAGACACAAATATTTATCTTCTAAAAAATCCTGATGATTTAGTTTCGGTCGCTGGGTTATACCAAATGTGATGGTTTGAATGAGAATGTCCCTCATCGGCTCCCAGCATTTGTACATTTTTGTCTCCAACTGGTGGCACTGTTTTGGGAGGTCTTAGAAGGTGTGGCTATGCTAGTGGAAGCATGTCACTGGGGGTGGGCTTAGAGAGTTCTTAAGCCTTGCCAAATCTAGAGTAGCTCTCTTGCTTCCTATGCCCACTTGAAGATGTGAGTGCTTAGCTTCCGCTCCTCCTTCAGCCATCTCTGCCCCATGCCTCCTGACCATGATGGACTATTGCCTCTTTGAAACCATAAGCTCAAATAAACTCTTCCTTTTCTAAGTTCTCTTGGTTATGGTATTTCTCTCACAGCAACAAACAAATATCTAATACACCAAATCAAGGATGGAATCCTCAAACTATGTTTAAGTCTCATAAGATCAAGGTGGCCCTAGGAGGTTCTTCCAGTTAGGCAAAATGTTTGAACACTTGAGATAATGTAAGTGTCCTTTCCAAAACAAGAGTTCAATATTCTTGCACTGCACTTCAGAAAGAATAATGGCACAAGAAAAAAAAGTAAACCGAAGTAAACCAAAGGATGAGAAAGAAAGGAAAGTTATGACTATTGGAGATCTAAACTTGCCTGTGGTTTCCAGATTTCCTCTGGTAAGAAGCAGTCAGAAGGAAGCTGGAGCAATGGCTCAGTATTTAAAATTGTATTCTGCTCTTTGCAGAGGGTATGGATAAACTGATCATCCCAAAGAGAGGGGCTATAGACCTACAGCTATGCAGATAGACCTCAGTAGACGAACTTGTACTGAGGAGCGTCTGAGGACACTGACTTGACACAACAGGCTTTAACACACGTGAAAACTTTTTTTGTGTGTGTCTTTTTGAGACAGGGTCTCCCCATAGCTCCAGCTGACTTGGAACTCACTATGTACACCATGCTGGCCTCAAACTCACAGAGATCCACTTGCCTCTGCCTCCCAAGTCCTGGGATTAAAGGTGTGAGCCACTACACCCCGCTAGTGAAAACTTTTTAAAAGAATTTATGATGAAAGCTGGGTGCAGTGCTTCCGACACAAATGCTTTTAATCCTGGCATTTAGGAGGGACAGGCAGGCAGATCTTTCTGAGATCAAGGCCAGCCTTGTCTAAACAACAAGTTCCAGGTGGGGCTACAGGGAGACCCTGTAA
>NW_008352871.1:2119304-2127117 GCF_000622305.1 Nannospalax galili | reverse complement strand
GGAGGAGGAGGAGGAGAGAAGAAAGAAAGAAAGAAAGAAAGAAAGAAAGAAAGAAAGAAAGAAAGAAAGAAAGAAAGAAAGAAAAGAGAAAACAAAAAAGCAAGAAAAAATAATTTATGATACAGTCAAAATAGATTGTATTAGAAACATATACAGGATAAAATCTAGAGACATGGATATCAATGGCTTAAAGGCCTATTTGCCCCCAGTTAAAGAACAAAAGCCCCTTGAGGATTATTACACACTGTCAAGATAGAAGAATCATGCAAGTTTCCTAAAGGGATTTTTTAAATTGGGATGGACATGTGACTGCTAGGTACATTCCTTTCCTCCTTTGAGAAAGTGGGGACTTGATGGGACATGATAATGTTGAAGCCTCTATTTCACCTCTTTTTAAACATGTATTATAGACAACTTGTCTTTGGGGAATCACTGGATTCTGGAACCTGATTTCTAACGAGGAAGAAAGATGTCATGGGGTTGCAGAACTAGTACTTGAGAGTGAATAAGGGTTTTGGTAACTCTTATTTGAGGAATAGATGAGATTGAGATGAGATTTGTATAAATAAAAAAAAAAAGAGGAAAGAAAATACCTAAGACTAAGCAAGTTGCTCACAGTAGATTATAAACATTTAGACCTTTCTTCTTTGGCAAAACATAATATCCTGAGGCTACTGACTTGTACTAGGACATGTGATGTGCTTCTGTCAATGAAATGTGAGCAGATATGATGCTCACCACATCCAAAGTTTGAGAAGGATAAGGCTGGGGAAACATGAACAAACATGTACTCCAGTGTGATGAACCAATGAGTTTTATTGGAGCTACTTACAGGAGTATGAGTGAGAGGTTACTTATAAGAGCAGAAATTACTCAAAGCTGCATTACCAAAAACCCACTCTAGCATGGGTGACAAACAAAGCTGGGAAGCTGAAGCTCACTGCACCACTAGTAGGCAAACGAAGAGATTAGAGAGTGTCTCTGCCGGGAAGCTCAGTTGCTCTCAGCAATTCCAGGCCACACAGCTGGTCTCTGCCGCTTCTAGGTGCCCAGGTTTACCTCAGAGTCTTGTAGGTAGTTTCGCTTATCTGTCTTTTCCAGGTGACTCAGCTACTCAGCCTCTTTTAGGCAACTCATCTTGTCTGTCTCCTTCAGGCAGCTCAGCTGGTCTAAGAGTGCTGCTCAGGGGTCCTTATTGCTTATGGAAGTACAAGGTGTAGGAAGTCTAATGTATCTTGTAGGTTCCAGGGACTTCCTGAAGCCTTTGAGTTATTTTCTGAGTTTAAGGACTTCCTTACAGGGTGGACAAAAGCTTCCCTCCAAGATAGGTTTTATCTTGGAGGAAATTGCTGCACAGCAAGCTCAATGGAAGCTATGGTGCTTACATAGCATGCTAAAGTCCTAGGTTTGAGCCCCAGTATTGAAAACAAATGTGTTTATGAAGCAAAATTGAATTTTGAGTTTTTAAAATATTTTTATTTATTATTTTTATTTTACCTGTATGAGTGTTTTGCTTGTACATATGTGAACACACCATATGCATGCAGTGCTTACAAAGGCCAGAAGAGGGTGTCAAATCCCCTGGAACTAGAGTTATGGATGTTTGTTAGCTACCATGTTGGTGCTGGGAACTGAACCCAGGTCCTCTGGAAGAACACCAAGTGTTCTTAGCCACTGAGCCATCTCTCCAGTCCCTGAATTTTGAGGGTAAACCTGGGTCCCATACCCAAGATATTTCATTATCTACTTTCTATCTCCCCCTCAGAAAAAAAAATCTAAAATCCAAACTATCTCAAGTATTTTGTGGCAAACTGTGTTGCTTTCAGTCTATTCTAACTGATATGCTACATGTTTTATGTACATAGTTTTAATAATTAGAAGAATAAAATATAAACATTACTCACTTTTTAATATATGAAGAGCAAGATACTCAAATAAGCAATTTTCCTAAATTACAAAGCCAGTAATAGAGACAGTCAAGCATCTGGGCCTTGTTTCCTGCTTAAAAAGCTATTGCTTTCTTTGTTAATATAAAGTGACTCAGCACTGGATTTGTGTGTGTCATAGCTCTATGACAAAAAGCCCATTTTAGCTTATTTATGACTTGCAATCATACAAGTATTAAAACTGAACCAGTTAATGTAACCTTTTCTCTATTCACTACTGTATAAGCTATCAAAGCTTTATGTGGTAGATCTCGGTAGTCATGAAATAGGTTTCAAGTGTAAGAATATTAAAAGCCCCCCAACCATGAAACAATTTTAACCTAAAAATCTTTCCAATGGATGTTTGGCAGAAGACAATTGATCCACATAAAAGTGTATGCCAGAGATCTGAAGGGTCAGTTTGAAATAATGTCTTTTTTAAAATAATTTATTAAGAATTTCATACATGCATATAAGGTGTTTTGATCAAATCCATGCCCACTCCCTCCCCTCCAACTCCTCCCATATCTCCCCATCACTTTTTTTCTAATAACTTCATGTACACTTTCTTCTTCTTTGATTTTTTTTTATGGGGTTTTGGCAACTCTAACATTCTCCCCTCTGAAGAGGTAACCCTAAAATCTTTTAAGGATTAGATAAAAGCTCCCAAATGTTTTATGTTGCTAAGAGGCCCAAGGACATTGTGAGTTTTAGCCAAGAAAATGGCTACTTTTCCTTGGGGTCTTTTTATCCTAACTGCCTAGCCAATTCCTACCTCCTATTCTTATCACACCATCCTCTAAAGAGTTTACCCAGCTTACGGATAGGGAATCGGGAGACAAGACTGCTCTGGCTTCTTCCATGCTCAACAGGGACACTGGGTGAGGCAACTGGGGTACCCCTTCAGTGGGTCCATCTAAAAGACTCCCAAATTGCATAACTCTTATCTCTAGGGGGAAAAGAAAGTCCTTGAATCATGAATAGAAGATTTGAAAAAGAAGTAAAAGCAAGAGTAATTAGCATTACAAGTTCTAGACAGGGAACTAGAAAAAAATCAGAACAGGGCAGTTTTCAAATGTTCATATAAGAGTCCATTGGAATTTGAAATGCCATGACAGTACCATTGCACTTATGAACTCACAAAAGCATTGTCTACACAAGACCTACACAAGATGAAGGCAGTCAACATTCTAGCACGGATATGAAAGGAGCTTGTGAGCCCTCACCCCTAGCTGAAGAGCGATTGACAGTTGATGACTGGGAAGAGAGTCAGTTTCCTTTAAGAATGTGACCTTTGGTAAGTCTACCATGCTCCTGTGGATGGCCCCACGCCCATGAATATATGGCCAGTACAACTTGGACTAGTTGAGTTATTAAAAAGTAAAAAGAGGTAAAAGAGCACAAAGAAAAGCAGCCAATTTCTTGGCTAAAAGTCAAAATGTCCTTGGGCCTCTTCACAACATACTCTGTTCCAAAGGCCAAAAATATCAAAAGTATTTGGGAGCTTTTATCTAATCCTTAAAAGATTTTAGGGATACCTCTTCAGAGAGGGTAATTTTAGAGTAGCCAAAAGCCCCATAAAATTAAATAAATAAATCAAAGAAGAAGAAAGAGCACATGAAGTTATCAGAAAAAACTGATGGGGAGGGAGTGGGCATGGATTTGATCAAAACACCTTATATGCATGTATGAACTTCTCAATAAATTGTTTATTTTAAAAAAATGTAAAAAGAGGACACAAAATTAGGATGGGGAGAAAGTGGAAGGTGAATATGACCAAAATATATTGTATGCATAGATAAAATTCTCAAAGAATTCATAGAAATAACATATTAAAAATTGCATCCCTGGGGGCTAGAGAGATGGCTCAGCAGTCAAGAACACTGGCTATTCTTGTAGAAGACCTGGGTTTGAATCCCAGTCCCATGCAGGCATGTGCATAAAATAAAAATAATAAATAATTATTTTTAATTTCATCCCTGAAAATTTCCTCTGAAGTCTTCCTATTACCCATAAAGCAAAATCTGTACTCCTCACATGGCCTAGAAGATTACCTGTTTTTTTTTTTTTCTCTCTTCACTAACAGGTCCAAAATCCTCTCACGTTATTCCTGGGTTGGAAACAAGGGTTGGATTTTTATTTTGGTTTGGTTTTTTCTTTTGTCTTTCAAATGCACTGAGTTCATTCCCACCCCATAAGCCCTGCTCTTCAGCAGATATTCATTTTTCTCAAAACTTCACATCACTCATTCTATGTCAACACTGGGGCTTTAGTTTCAATTTCATTGTTACTGAAATTGGATGGAGGATGGTCTCAGTCTAGGGGGTTGGGTTTGTTATCTCAGCCAAGTCAAGGATAATAAAGCAAGAAAAATCTCAGACCAGCAGAGAGCAATAGGCAAACAAACTTATTGAAAGATAAAGAAGCACATCCATACCTACACTCATTCACACAAGAGAGAAAAGCTCTCTCCAAGTTGCAAGAGGACCTGAAAACCAAAACTCTAAAGTCTCCCTGTGTTTAAAGGTTTTAGTGGTTTCCCCTCCCCTAGCTTCGGATTGGTCGACTTAAACAAAGAAGTGGGTGTTGATACATCACAGCTCCAAACCAAGAAATGTCCACAGCTAAATGACTCTAAGCAGGCCAGTTTCAGGGACTGTGTTGGAGTTAAAAGATAAAGCCTCTCTGCCAGACTAAAAAGAAACAGGAAGGATGCGTGTTAGGATTTCGGCCCTTGTGTAGCCATCTCGGATCTTTCCCAGTAGCTTCTCCAGTTACACTTTACAGTGTTACTGTTTACTGCCTTCTACACAGGGCATAGGCTTTTAGCTACATGGTGTTTTCACTCCTTAAGCTTTATGAAGACAGGTCATGTGCCTTACTCACCTTTACACATATGACACCTAACCTAGTGTTTGGCATATGACAGGCATGTGAATATTTTATACTGGAAATTCATCCACCATAAATGAATTGTCATAAATTTACAAATGTCCTAAGTATAGATAACCAGTAAACAATAGCTTATTCCCCAAACATCTGAATTTATTTTTATTATAATGTTCACTAATAAAATCAGAAGTTTAAGGAATAATCTGGCATTGATACTAAATCTAACATAGTGTTGTAGCATTGTGAATATGAATATATTTGTGGGGAAGGCAAGAGAATATTCAAACAGTATATTTGCTATATATAAATATTTCTTTGCCAAAAATATAGGTTTAATGACTGGCAATTCTATTAATTCTCAGTATCAGTATTCAGTAAGTGTTTCTAGATATAAAAATATGCAAATAGTTTTAATTCTTAAAAACAGAATATCTTATTATACTATGTTGATCTCCCTTTAAAGTAAAGATGAGAAAATTCTACTTGCTAAATTAGTTAATATATACCTTTAACAAAAGCACTTTGATATCATTCACCAATGATAATTTAAATTATATAAAATCACATAATTTTTATAAAATTACAAATCATATATGGAAAAGAAGTATGATTAAAATATTATTAACATTAGATTGTATATAAAAAATATTCTAAAATAGCAAAGTACCACATTTTGTTAGAAGTATTCCATTAATTTTTATACCTGGGCAATAAGTGATTTTCGTGCAATAGCACATTTAAGAAAGTCAAAGTAAATTACATAAGTTAGTGCTCTAGTTTGTTTTCAATAGCTGTGACAAAGCACTCTGACCAAAAGCAACTTGTAGAGGAAAGGGTTGATTTGACTTACAAGCACAATTCATCATCAAGGGAAGCCAACACAGAAACTCAGGGCAGGAACCTGGAGCACAGACCATGCTAACTGGCTTGTTTCTAGGGCCTGTGCTCAGGCTGCCCAGAAGTGGCACCGCCCACTGTGGGCTGGACTCTCCCATATCACTCAACAATAATCAAGAAAATGCTCCATAGACATGGCCTCAGGCCAGTCCAATGGAGGCAATTTCCCAGTTGAGGCTCCCTCAACCCACTTAGACAGGAAAAACAATGAATGAAACCAATCTCTGTGTTTTCATTGAAAAAAAATCTAAAATTGCATAGCATAAGCAACATCTTTACATATAACAGCAGCTCAGTAAACATAGTTACTTAATGTTAAATGAATGATTGCACAACGATCTCAAACACAGATATCAGTAATTTACTTTGTCTTCTTTGTGATGTTTTTGACCTGTATAGTTAGTGACTGGTAGGCAGGAATTTTTCCTGTCACTGCTGTGCTAAGAAGTGAAATAAATGTTGTGAGGCTGCATGCAAAATCAAGCCTAGAACTTCTCAGATGCATTTATTTTGACACCAACTTTTTTTATTCTTCCTTTTTCTTTTCCAATGATTTTTGTGATAAATCAGTATGGCTTTCTCAACTCTTACCAGGCAAATTTTCTGAAGGTTAAGCTACTATATTCCATTTCTTATTAGTACTGTCCAACAAATTTCTATTCTCTACTTTTCATTGATTGAGAAGGTTTTGATCATTAATGGCCTAACAGGTTCTTTTTATTCTTTCTTCTATGTAGGAATTGCTGGGGGATTTGAACCAGCGACCCCCGGGCAGTGATGATTTGGATGAGTAAGCACACCATTAGCCAACCCATGCCACCCCTAGTACCGAGAACACCCGGGCGCAATGGGGAGCCTAGTCAAGGAGGGACTCATTTATTGCAGGTGTTACAGAGCTTATAAAGGCACCTGGAAATCCCCCCTCCCCCCAAGGGTGTATCTTAAGGATGGTCATGCACTGATCATGCACTCCTCAGTAGTGCAGAAGTATTCTTCAGACTTTCAAAGCAAGTCAGGCCATGCCCCAGTAACTTTCTCTTGGACTTCTGCAAGGTGGGGCCTATAGGTCCCCACATCTCCCCCTTTCTATTTTTATTTTAAGGCCGGACTGAATTTATTTCACAAGTTACCCACCTCATAGTTGGCTACCTGAGGAGAGATGGCTATCTCCTTCCTCTAATCGTATGCATTTTTGCCTGTCTTAGGTTGTGTCACCTCTGATCAAGCCTTGCCCGTCATTGGATCACGCACCTGGCCATGTGCATGTCCTATCTTAGGAGTGCTTGTCATGGAACATCTTACCTGTCCTTGGCTAAAAATGCATCATGATTAAGGGCAGCCGCATGGGTAATGCCAGCTCATGACTGTCTTAGCCTTTGCCTAACTCGGTTAGCCAAGTGTGGGCAACTGGAGGGGGTCATGGGGGAGTCCGTAATCATGAGGAGGTCGGCCGTGGCAGTTCCAAGGGTCCTCTGTCACCAAATTATCTAGTAAAGACACTTAAAGATAAGCATTATCAAGAGAAACAAAGCAAGTCATGGCGTAGGACAAGTTGAAATACTTCTGAGATCATGTACCTTTTAGCCAATCAGCCTATTGTCTGAAAGGCAAGGAGGCTGACTGGCAATGAAGCCAAGGAACTGAGTTGTTCACCTCAGATGGATATAGAGGAATTTTGTCTCATGAAATATTGTCCATGGACCGTCATGCTAGTCACTCGGATCCTGGCCTACCCTCTTTAGGTTTTTCACAGGCACCCATATGGGGTTTGAATCTCCTGTAAGGTAGACACACAAAAGCCTCGACACATGGTTAACAATGGATCTGGGCCATTCCATTATCCTGTAATGGGGTCCTTCCACCTTTCTGGTACCTCAGGTCTCTGCTCCTGTTGTCCCCAATGCTTCTAAAACTGGGATTCCAACTGATTTTTTTGAAAATTAAGAACATTAATAGTGAATAAGGCCATACCCAACTGTTGGTGGGGGCTTAGTCCCCCTTTTTGTTTTTGTAATTGTGTCTTTAGGCCCTGATGGTTATGTTCTATGATAACTTTGCCCTGGGGGTTATAGGGGATCCCCATGTTATGGTGAATTTCA
>NW_008352871.1:2103425-2114385 GCF_000622305.1 Nannospalax galili | reverse complement strand
AGAAGATTACTGGTATTTGGTGGGGATATGTTATTTTGGTTTTTCATGTTATTATTTTTTCTCTGTGATTTTGACATGTGAATTTCTTTTGTAGTTTCTGACTCTTGTATGATACTTGGGCCTTCAAGTTTATTTCTGCTTCCTTTATTTTTGAGCTTTATGTGTCTTTGTGGTTTACTTTTTGTGTATGAAGATCTGGTTTGTCTAAGCTTTTGGTTCTCTCTTTTGTTTTTATATTGTCGAGGCCAGATTGATTTTTTCTTCAGGACTTCCGCGGTGGCCCAACTCCAATGTGGATCAGAAATTTTCAGACTTTCTCCTTAGGTCTGGAATCTTCTAAGAATGCTTTTGGCCTCAGGAACTTGGGTGGCACTGACCTGAGACCCTGGCCTTGGCCACGCAATGCAGGGAAGCAAAGGCAGATGGGAAGGGAAGAAGCCCCAGGATTTCCCAGGGAGTGGATTGAGTAGCTGGGCTGTACTGGATGCAAAGGATCAGGCAGAGTAAAGGTAAGCCTCGGTGCCCCAGAAAGAGGCTCTCAGCCCCAGAAAGAGGCTGGCAGGTGTTGCAGGACAAGGGAAGTAGAGGGAGATGAGGGCAGGTTCAGGACCAGAAGCGGTGCTCCTGGAGCCCAAGAAAGGGACTGCATTGCTCTGGGTGAGAAAGATCAGGAAGCAGTGTTGGTTTTGTTGGAGGACCAGGGAAGTAGAGGGAGATGAGGGCAGGGCCAGGACCAGAAGCGGTGCTCCTGGAGCCCAAGAAAAGGTCTTAGTTGCTCTGGGTGAGAAGGATCAGGAAGCAGTATTGGTTCCCCAGGTGTCCGGGGCCCCAAGACTAGGAATGGCACAGGGCCCAAACTAGGAGTATAGAACGGCGGGCGGGGGGTCTGGGGGGAATGGAAGGGTGAATGTCGCTTACGGAGTCCTGGCACGGAGAGCTGTGCTATAGACTTCTGTAATTGAATTTTTAGGTTTTGATGGTTGCATTCTACAATGGCTTGACCTTGGGAATTAGAAGGAATTCCTGTATTGTGTTGAATTCCCCAAAGTGAAAAGAAATCTTGTAAATTTTTACTCCCAAATCATGGTCCATTATCAGTTTTAATTCTTTGGGGCAGTCCCAATCTAGCAAAGCACTGGAGAAAATGAGACTGAGCATGTTTAGACTTCTCTCCTGTATGAGCGGTAGCCCAACAGGCATGTGAGAATGTGTCAATGGACACAAAAATATACTTAAGCTTTCCAAAAGGATCATAGTGTGTGACATCCATTTGCCACAAGGAATTGGGCTTGAGCCCCCTGGGGTTTACCCCTGGCTGTTGCAGAGGTGGTACCTGTAAGCCATCTTGTCTGCCTCTGCATTGCCTTGGGATAAAAGCCCAGGCAATCCTTTGTGCCCCCTAAGATGTTGTAAGAAAATACGGGCTTCTCTCTCCTTAAGGAGCATACGAGTCTGAATGCTGTCAGAAAGCAATGGCCATGAGTTCCTTGAATTGAGCTGCTTTTTGGTTTCTCCACATCTACCCCAGTCAGTAAAAATATTGTAGGCTTTTACTAAGGGTGCCCTCGGCCCTGGGATTCAGTGAGCACAGCTGCCGGCGGGGCTGTAACACTCGGGGGTGGGGTGGATTCCCTGCCACCTTCCCCTAACCGGGCCTTCCCAGCCGTCCCGGAGCCAGCCAATATCGTTTTTTTGTTTTGTTTTTTGTTTTTTTTAAATACACCCAGCAGCCTCTGCCAGTTGTTGGCCGGGGGGCTGTCCCCTGCCCAGCTTTCGTGTGGGCCCCTGACTCACACCGGTCACTGGCCGGGTGTTCGTCCCCTGCCCAGCTTTCATGCAGACCCCTGACTCACTCACATGTTAGTTCAAGGCGGGTGGGGTGGCGGCTTTCACCGCTGACCCCATGCACTCTGCTCTGCCCCACCCTTCTGAAAAGGCATCCATAGGTCCTGTTTTCATGGGTCCCAGGGGGGCTCTGAAGCTGGCCAGGGCACGACCAAGGTGCCACTTGTTACTTTGGTCACTTTTGGTTTCACTTCTGTTGCATTTCTGCCTTCCTCCTCAAACTCTTCCCATGATTCCCATGTATCCGTAGTAAAAACATTAGCCCCAAGTAGCCAGGGAGCCAAATAAATCACCTCTGCCCAAACCTTTTGAGCTACGGGATCTGACAGATCCAATCGCCTGCTTTTAAGCATGTATCTTAGCACTTTAAGTGCCGGATCCTCAGACTTAAAAGTTGCATTACCCATCTTTTCAGGTCTTGCTTACCCTGAACTTCCCGACTGCCCCAATCCTTTTTTCTTCTTTCTTTTCTTCTTTTCACCTTCCTTCAAGCCCCACGTTGGGTGCCAGTTGCTGGGGGGTTCGAATGAGTGACCTCCGGGCAGTGATGATTGGGGATGAGTAAGCAAGCCAGTCACCAGCCTGCGCTGCCCCCAGTACCGGGAACACTCAGGTGCAATGGGGAGCCTAGTCAAGCAGGGACTCATTTATTGCAGGTGTTACAGAGCTTATAAAGGCAGCTGGAAATCCCCCCTCCCCTCCAAGGGTGTTTCTTAAGGATGGTCATGCACTGATCATGCTCTCCTCAGCAGTGCGGAAATATTCTTCAGACTTTCAAAGCAAGTCAGGCCACGCCCCAGTAACTTCCTCTCAGACTTCTGCAAGGTGGGGACTTTAGGTTCCCACAAGGAATGACTTTTATGAAATGGACAAACTCTGGACTAATGACTTTTAATTAGCTTGGCAAACTCACTGAACCATGTGCTCTTGTGACCTGGCCACCTGATCTTGTTTCCTGGGAACCCCAATTTTCTCCACCCCGAAAGATAATGAATTAATGTGGGTATGTTTGATAACTAACATATCTAATCTCAGAAAGGCAGCACACCCATCTGCACTGAAAACATAAAGATTGAGGAAGGATGCTTGACATTGTGTGTGAGAGATGTATAGAATAAGGAAGAAAGGGCAAGTTTGTCTGGTAAGAGTAGATCCAAACTTATAGTTTCCCTAATTGAAACAGGACAAATCAGTGATGGAGAGATGGCTCAACAGTTAAGAGCACTGGATGTTATTGCAGAAGGCCCGGGTTCAAATCCCAGCACCCATAAGGTGGCTAACGATAATCTGTAATTCCAGTTTCTGGGATCTGGTGCCCTCATTTGTCCTCTGTGGGCACTGCATAACACTAGGTGCACTTACACACCTACAGGTATAACACTCAGACACACAAAATAAAAAGAAACATTAAAAAAAAAAAAGAAGAAATAGGACAAAGTATTTTGAATAAAACTGTGGGTGAGGCCTGACTGGAGGACTCACAGTTCCAGACATAATTCCAATATCACGGTTCCACTGCACAGTGCCACAGCACAGTTCCAAGAGATATCTAGGGGAACTGATGTACTCCAAGTTCAGGACCATTCTTGAAAACTACTGTTAAGAATCAGGCTGTTTATTCAGGTAATTGTAATGTTGGCATGCTGATGCCACACTTGTAGCAATTAGATTTCTACAAAGAGATTGACTAATAAACTCATTGCAATAGACTGGCATTATCCCAAGCTTTCCATATTGAAACTCTCATCTCATAGTGTGATAACACTTGATGGTGGAGACTTTGGGAGGTGATGAGGGAGGAGAGTAAACTTTTCAAGACAGTGTTAGTGGCCATAAAGAAGGCCTTAGGAAGTCTCCTCTCTTCTTCCATTTTATAGGAAAAGATGACTGCTGTGAGGAAATACAGTTGTTGTCACAGTGATTCTGGACTCCTCAGCCTCTTAAATCATGAGAAATATATTCTTAATTATAAGCCATTCTATCTATGGTTTGGTACAGCCACCCAAAGAAACTTAGAGATGCACCCTCATTATTTCGTTACTTCTGGATCTTCTTAAATTCAGTGACCTTACCTGCCCTCTTCATAAGTTGCATACCCCTTGGTTCACCATCATTTAAAAAGTCATATTAACTCCAGCAGCACAGTCCCTAACCACTGTTAATTTGTCTTCACTGCTCTCCTAAAACTCCATCTTAGTTAATCAAACTGAGCATTGACCTTGCAAAGAACTTCAGTGCTTGAACCACTCCATTTTATATTCTTTGGTGCTCTGTGGTCCCTCTGGTTTATTTTAGCCTCCATTGTGCTCTATTCAGTCTGGACTTCTAGTTGATTATGTGAACTTTAATACAGATTATAAGTACATAGACATGTCTACAATGTAATATTTTGTTTTTTTCTTCTCTCCTTATCTTTTCTTCCCCCCTCCCTCCCCTCCTCCTCCTCTTCCTCCTCCTCCTCCTCCTCCTCTTCCTCTTCGTCCTCCTCCTCCTTCTCCTCCCCTTCCTCATTTTTCTCTTCCTCTTCTCCCTCTTCCACTTTTTCCTCCTTTTTCTTGTGTCCTGCAACACAAACCTGCACAAGTTCACTTGAAAAAATAACAATTTAAATAATATACATTATTTATTTACTATAATGTATTCCTTTCATTGAAACAGTTTAATGATATTGAAATGAATCTTAATGATATTGAAACAAACCAAATAATTTGCTCTAGATGAATTTATTTACTAATTTCATGCATTTATCACATATTTAAGTATGTTTTTATATCTGAACTCCTGCTTATCCATCAATCTCCTCCTCGTTTTTCTCCACCTTCTCCTCCTCCTCCCCCTGTCCTTCCTCCTCCCAATAATAAAATGGCAACCAAGATGACTAAAAACTGATGCAGAAATTGTACAGATCTGGGAATAGGAACTTCTAAGATCAAAGGGTTGCTAACAGTTTTTTCTTATCACTAATCTTAGAATGATTATACCAGTCTCACCTTCCTAGGCACCCTTGCTCCCTTCAACTACCATTAATACCTACTTTCTTCAAATATACTGTTCTATGATCTTAAGGTATTACATTCTTTACATTTTTGTGTCTTCCCCCACTTTCTTTCTGTCCTTGTAGACTTTTCCCATCTGTATTGTAAATTATAATATTTGCTTCTTCCTTGCCTTACTGTTCTGCTTTAAAAGTTTTTCTGAATAACTCATTCATTTTTACATATTGATAAGTCATAAACCATAAGTCATATGTCAAAAATTTTCAAATCAGATATTCTCCTGAGCTGAGAGTCATGTATCCAAGAGCATGATGAATCTCTATTTGCAAATGTCTCACACTCTGTCACTCTACCTGCATCCTCCTCCAATATCCACCCACAATTTCTAGCTGAAAACATGGAATATATTTTTAGCTTCTGTCTTCTCACTCTCCTCCAATATCTAAGGAATCTATAAATTCTGTCAAATAATTTCCATGAACATTTATCATACCTTTATCTTCTGCATTTCTACTGTCTCTGCTCTGATCCAAGTTGTCATCACTTTTACACTGCAAACTTCAGCTATCTAATTATTATTTCTTCTGTTTTCTTCTCAGTTCAGAATTGTCAAAATGACCTATATAATGGAAGAGGAAGTTCAATTACCAGAAAAAATCAAAACCACCTATTTTTTTCCTACTGGTATTGCTGGATTTATGGGTTAAAGTAGAGAGAGAGAAAGCAGAATCAAGAGATGAAAACAGAATTAGATCATCTTTCAAATTCTTAAATCCATTCATGCAGAAACCAGTTTATATACTATGATTTTTTTTCCTGAATGAGGAAAATCTTTTTATTGCTTCTATTTTTCCTTTTACCTAAAATAATTTGAGTCATGTCTTTCATTTTGGTTATAATTAGAAAAATCATAATTACTGTACCTGGGCCCACAAATTAGGGAGTTAGACCTATTGGTCAAGGAAATTTCAGAATACAAATAGTAGAGGGAAGGAAGGTCCTGCAGAATGTACTGTGTGCTCTGTTCAGAGCAGTTTGTCAAATGAATTTTGAGACCAAAAGAATTAAATGCAGAGATAAATGTGCAGATAGATAAGAGCTGGAGTTCAGATATAGAAACATGCTCTAAAATATGATCAATACTTAGTTACTAAATAATACCCACTAGAGAAAATTATTTGCTTTTCATTCAAAATTGCAAAACTGCATTCATTGAAAGGAATACAGCAATATTAAAAGAATATATTATTCGATATGTTATTTCCAGTTCCAAGTGAGTTTGTGTAAGCCTGTGGTATAGGACATAAGAAATTATGCTACAAAGACATCAAAGTCAAATAAGTAGCTCATCATGAGTTATTGTTTTAGGAGAAATTATTTTGTCCTATAGAAAGTTCTTTGGGGAAAATATAAGATACAATAATAATTTATCTTGGACAACCTTGCTATATTTTTAAGTTCAAGGCATGTAGAGTTTCTTTAATGTCACATAACTTAAGGAACTTTGGACATAGGCTAGGCCAAGAATATACCTTTAAAGTGGGTTTCATTTTCAGTTTTCTACTGATAGCTTAAAATAACAGTGTCCTAGAGGGAAATATACAGTGCATAGTGCATATGATGACAGGAGAATTTATAGCCAAGACAGCGTTGTAGAGTTCCAGTGTGAAGGCCAATGAACTGCCAATTGAGAAACACCAACTTAAAGTGATCAATCCCATTGACTGACCAATTTGGTCATATATCAGTTAAGATGAATCACTTAAGATCATGAAAGGAAATCCCCAAACAATAATCAGATCCCTTAAGGACTCTTACACTCCAGTGGCCCAATGTCACTCTTAATAGTCTGACCTGTACCATACATTTCATTGAATAATGTTTCCCTTCTACTTTACAATCTGTGTGAGCCTTTATTTCAATTCTTGAAATAAGAGGCCAACAACCTGGAAAACTTCTGCCTAAATAGGAGGCACCAGTAATACAACCAGGCCTCACCCCCAAATCATTCATTTGACTATGAACTTGTCAATGGATCAACAACCCTTTGATGAGGCTAACACCATTGTGATCAAATCACTTCTCAACAATGGTATCATCTGGAGTACAAACCTTCAGTGTATCAACTTACAGAGAACATTTCACACCCAAAAGGTAACACCAACTCCTCTTGCCTTAATTCTAATACCATAACCTTTCTCATTTGTTTAGCTCTACTTCCAAAGAAAGAAATTTGTATAAAATAAATGTGAATATTTGTGAACTAAGCCACAAGGTAACAAAGATATTTAAAACAACAATGAACAGCTACACAAACAAGAATCAAATCACCTGTCTTTGAAGAACATTCCCAAGGTAGAAGAAAATAAAAATGAGGGAGGCCATGATTTGGTGTGTAAGTAAACCTGGAGCACAGTTATTAAACCGAAGGAAAAAAAGAAGTAACAGCTTTCCCCTGGGCATGTTGATTTGAGGTGGCCTGGGTTAATTCTGAGGCAGCACAGCATCACTCCTATGGATTGTTATGTGGCCCATATACACATACATACAATCGAGCAGCATTTCTTATAATGGGCTCAATAGAAAGAACTTGTAGAAATTTGGCAGCAATTTCCCCAATTTCATTGATAATTCCACACACAACTGAAAGTTTCATTTTTTTTCAGTATATTAACTATTAACAGAAAAGGCCTACAGACTCATTTCATCTTGGACACACACCACCCCAGCAGCCAGTTGTGCTGACCTGGGACACAAAGGGCCAAGAATTGATGCAGCCCCCTGGTGAGCTCTAATCCTCTTCAATCACTCCCAGTCCTCACGGAGCTTGTTGTCTAGACCATTGGCCAGAACCTGGCTATATTTTCCATCCTTCACATCCTTCTGTCTGTTCAAGAATCAATCTGGGATCTTGTATAAGCGAGCATTCTGAGTGATGGTGATCACTCGGTCCACCTCAGTCCTGGTGAGCTCTCCAGCCCTCTTGGTGAGGTCAATGTCTGCTTTCCTTAGCACCACATGAGCATATCTTCACCTCATACCCTTAACTATAGACATGTCACAAACAGCAACGTGTAGTCCTCCTGTGGAAGCACAACTGAAAGTTTCTTCCATGTGTTATCTATTAATATTTCTCTCTTATGTGGGACCTCATTGTGGCTGTCTAATGTTTGTGCCCAGCATGAAGTTTAGATGGAGAAAAATTATATATCTTTAATATATTCTTAGTTGAAATGGAGTCCTCTAATAAAAATACAGGAGGTTGTGCTGGAGCAATGGTGCAACCATTAAAAGCTCAGTCTCACAACCAAAAGATAAAAATATGAGAGGGATTGCTAAAGATCATGAAAAAATGAGAACTCAAAGTGGCAGCTTTAAATTTCAGCTTCTACAGCATCTCTGTAAACCAAAGGCCTACATTTAGACAAAGGAAAAGTGGGAAGTTCCCTAGCATTTGCTTCTTCCTGTCTGCAGCTCAAGAATCTGTCCCATTTTGTGAAGGAATGTTCTGATCCACCATAAAAGTCATGTGTATTCCCTTACTTTAGGTCGCTGTGACCAAAATACTTGAGAACAAGTTAAAGGGAGGAATTATTTATTTTAGCTCAGGGTTTCAGAAATGTTATTTGGTCATGGTAGGGAGGACATGGTGAACCAGAAAAGTTCATGTTATGGCCACCAGGAAGCAAAGAAGGGAAATGGAAAGAATCATCACTTCTTGGTCTTTTGGCTCAGATCAAATACAGAAAGGAGTCAAGGCATGCCCCCAACGACCTGCTTCTTCTAAAAGTTCTACTGCCCACTACTCACCACCTCCTAATATTGTCATCGGACTTAACAGTTCATCAAGGGATTAATCGATTGATTAGTAGAGCCCTCATGATCTGATCATCTCTGGAAATACCCTCACAGACTTGGACTCTATCTTGTGAGCTAAGCTGATAAATCTCTATACATATATATTCATTCTACTGGTTCTGTTTCTTTTGAGAACCCTGACTAATACAATTGGATTTGAGAACAATTGAAGAGAAAGATCTCTGTGTTGTTAAAAAGAAAGGGGGGGGGCGCATTTACTTGTGGTTCCAAGCTGAACAAGAGTACTTACAGTTGAGTAACTTAAAAAAAAAAAAAACAAAAAAAAAAAACCAGAATAGTCATCAGTATTACTATCTGTGTCCCCAGGAGCCTGGTTTCTCTGAGGGGCAGGTCCTGCTGCAGAGACTTGACTGGGGAGAGAGTAAGCAGATGACTGAGGGGCTTTTGGCGCCATCTTGGACAGGAGTGCCCAGAAAAAGGAATGGCCCCAGTGTCTCACCTGTGTGGATGCAAGAGCGGCTATTTACCAACCTGGGGCGAGACCATGCACCCACAAGGCGTGGGCAAAAGCTAATAGTGACTCTGGGAGAGGTGTGGAAGCAATCTGGAACCAAGGGCTGCTGAACCACGGAGCAGAAGGGTGTTCACCTTGGTATGAGGTGCTGGGTGTTTGCCTTTGTAAGTTATTCTATTTCCCCTCCCCAGGATATAAACTATGAAAAATTCACAAAAAGATGTGCCATGTGGTTTGTCTTCCTGTGCCAGGCAAGGGACCCTAAGAGAACTCTGGCGACACTATCATGACTGTCAGTTTGGGGGCTCTTTGACTCTAGTAAGTACCATATTGATTTCTGGGAGAACTCTAGTGTTTTCCCCTTTTGACTTGATTAAAATTTTTGATTAAGGACATTTCCTTAATCAGAGGTTTCTGGTGCTATGTTGTCTCATAAAAATCAGCTGGTTTTCATATAAAGACAAGGTGCTTTCCAGAGTGGCAAGAATATCCATGAGAATTTGTCTAGATTTATTTGGGTTATTGCTCATTCTCTATTGTGTAAGCCCTATAGACCTAGTTCTGTGTAGTATCTTCAGAACACTGCCCATCTCTCATTTATAGATTCAGCATAGCTCAAGTATCACAAATCACCCTAAGAACATCAAAGGCCCATACAGCAGGAGAAACCACCACCAAAACCCTGACATTGCTTTAGATACAGTAGATAGGAAAGTTTTCATTGAAGAAGTGTCATTTTAGAATTATCTGTTCAAAGAATACAAGCAAATTGTTGGGGAACTGGATGGAAGAGAATTCCAAAGAGCAGAAACAGTGATTTCAGCCCCTATTGAACAAGAGCCTGAAGGAGACCGTAGAGCAGGAAATGAGTTGCAGCATGTCATTGCAGGATCAGCTATTAAAATATGATAATCAAATAATTTGTGATTATACATTAATATTCATGTGTCAAAAATTCCCAGTACTGTGTATGTTCCCATTCTTTACACATTCTCTCACATTCCCTCCCTTCCTTCCTTCTTTCCTTCCTTCCTTTATTCCTTCCTTTATTCCTTCCTTCTTTTCCTTTCCATTTCTTTCCTTCCTTCAGTTCTGATCCTTGTTCTCATTTGTCTTTTAAATTTCATTGGCAGCAACCATGCCTTATTGGGTTTAGTATTTATGGCACACCCAATGCCACACTTACTGACAGAACGTCAAGCATACTTTATCCTCACACTGAATTGGAAGGAAAATGCTCCCCTTCCATTTCGGAATGTGGATTTAGGCTGCAAGTTATGCAAGAGTTAACTATGTGTGTGGAATAGAGGGTGATTACATTGGCCTGCTGAGTAAACAAAGAAAAGGAGACAGCTCTGCTCACTTATTGTAATTGCAAATTTATTTTTATAGTTTCTACAGTTTCTATTTTCCTTTAAACTGCCTTAATCTGTCTTCCTGCTGTGACCTATTTCCAGTAATGCATATTCAGTACAAAAATAGGAGATCAAATCATATTGAATCTCGAGTTACTTCTTGTCACACAGAAACACACAGTTTTATACAACACTGAAATCAATTCTCCTCATACTAATTATTTAATTTCCATAATATACTGACAGTATTCTGCTATTAAGTGTTCACATTTAAAACTTGCTTTGTAGTATTTTAATAGTTCTTTCTGTAAGCAACACTGCAAGGAAATATGATTTGTTACAGATCAAGGAATTGAGCAGTTGGAAGTTCAGATATTGATCCAAGGCCCTGTGTAAGATTCTGTTTGTGCTTGTAACAGAGGTCATTTGAT
>NW_008352871.1:2102715-2103172 GCF_000622305.1 Nannospalax galili | reverse complement strand
AACACTGCAAGGAAATATGATTTGTTACAGATCAAGGAATTGAGCAGTTGGAAGTTCAGATATTGATCCAAGGCCCTGTGTAAGATTCTGTTTGTGCTTGTAACAGAGGGGTCATTTGATTTAAATGATCTTTCAGATCAATGAGTTGATTGAGGAAAACACTGATCTTAACTGATATATGACCAAATTGGTCAGTCAATGGGATTGATCACGCTAAATTGGTGTTTCTCATTTGATGGTTCTTGGCCTTCACACTGGAAACTCTACAATGCTGATTGAAACAACATATCATGCTTCTCACCCCATAATCACAAAAAAGTATTTCCTTGGTAAGGGGTATGGACTCTGCCTTTTTAAAAACTTGTTTATTTAATAACATATAATTAGAAGAAGCATTTCATTACAACAGTATTGACATATTCAATAACAATTTCCAGAGCTAAGATGCATCTCTTTC
>NW_008352871.1:2097224-2102586 GCF_000622305.1 Nannospalax galili | reverse complement strand
AGCATGGATATAAAGTCATCAGATAGATTTCAATGGTAATGTTTTTCACATCTACTTATTATTAAGGAACAAATTTTTATGCTTTGAAGAATTTTTTTTTAATTTGGTAGCCACATGATTAGAAGAAGCATTTCATTACAGCTTTAACATATTCTGTAACATAATCCAGAGCAAAGATACAACTCTTTCAAAAGTGGCTGCAAAATTTTAGGTTCCCAGTTGAATTAATACAGTTATACAATATTGAACTGAGTATAAACCACATGTAGTACTGTTATTATGAAACTGGGTGCACCAGAGTTTGATGCATATATGTTTATGTTTGTAATATGTTCTTGGTTAATTGTTCCTTTGATCAGAATGAAGTGACCCTCCTTATCTCTTCTGATTAGTTTTACTTTGAATTCTATTTTGCCAAGTATTAAAATTTCAAATCCTGCTTACTTCTTAGTGCTGTTTGCTTGGAATATTCTTTTCCATCCTTTTACCTTAAGGTAGTGCCTCTCCTTGAAGGTGAGATGGGTTTCCTGCAGACAGCAAAGAGATATGAAGTCATCAGGTAGATTTCACTGGTAATGTTTATCACCTCTACTACTTAACATGAGGTAAATTGTTATGCCTCCTCCTCAAACATGTCTTTTTTTAATTTGTTGATTTTTCTGTGTGTATATCATACAGAACACCCCACACAATCTTATTCATCTATATACTCACTTCCCAAACGGCACCCTCCCATAGCCTCCCCCCTCCCACATACTGGAGCCCACATACTCTCTCATCCCTGTTACTGTCCTCTGTGTTGTCGACACCCCGAGCTGTTCTCCAGTGCTTGTCCATCTGCTGAATCTAGAGATTCAGCCTATCTAGAGATCTTTGTTTTAGGAAGATCAGCTGTTCCTCATCTAACAGCAATCAGTTCTCTGCCTTTTAAAAAGTATACTAGATGATTTTTGTGTCAATTTGAAATGTTAGGAAAATGTAGTTAAGGTGTTTGTTATGTTTCACATTTGGGGAAAGCAATGTTCTGGTAAAATCTGGGTTGTAGCATTCAGACAAGTACCAATCTTAGATGTTAATTGGACAGAGGAAGAGTGCAGTGAAGGTTCCAAAAGTTTTGATGATTCTAGATGTTCTTTCAGACATTAAATGCAGCCCTTAAGTCTATCAGTAGAAGTCTGAAAATGCTTTGCTTATTTAGATTTTATATATCACTATATAATGTGTGTGTGTGTGTGTGTGTGTGTGTGTGTGTGTTGGGGGGGTGTTCAGAGGAAAAAAACTAAAAATGTGTAAACTATACAATTATTTGTTCTAATTCAACTTTTTTTTGTATTTATTTACTTTGTGTGGGACAAGGAGGTACATGCATGCCCCCAAAACCTGTGAAGGTCAGAGAACAACTTGTGAGAGGAGGTTTTTTCCTTCCACATGTGAGTTCCAATTTGATGGCAAGTGCCTCTACCTGCTGAGCCATCTTGTTGGTCCCTATATTTCAACTACTTAACAGCCCCACAAAATGCGCACAAGAGATAGAAAACTTTTTGTGTTTCTTAACTAACATCCAATCCAATTTTTCCCAGTAATTAAGAATATATTTAACCGTCTCTTACAGTTATAACTGCTAATAACAAGAACATTAACAGCAGTATATATGCTGGTTATTATAAAGAAAAGTACACATCACATTTTAAAATGAAGCCCACCCTCTTTTTCCAGCTCAGATTACTAGGAAATGCTTTGCCATATTAAGTTAAATATGATTGTTTATCATTTTCATTGTACTCTAGTGATAAATTAAAAGGGCTAGTTTTTCTCTCAAATGTCTGTCATGAGAATTTCCAACACCAGTTCACTCCTACCCAATTACCCAGATAATGTTGATCAAAAGAAATGAGTTATGTACATAGCACAGGTCTAGCCTGAGTGTCTTGGAGCTACAACTGTTGTGTGTGATGTGTGGTGTGCATTACTGGGATTGAGATGAGTCCTACTTATCCTGGGCCACATACTCAAAGTCTTTAGTTTTGCATTTCTCAATGACGCACATCTCCACTGAAGTTTTCTGTCAATATTCAAAAGTTTGGTGACTTGAAGTCTCATATTCTCTCCTTGTCTCTGTCTCTGACTCTCTCTCTCTCTCTCTCTCTCTCTCTCTCTCTCTCTCTCTCTCTCTGTGTGTGTGTGTGTGTGTGTGTGTGCCTATCCTTCCCTTTATCTAGACTTTAAGATTTGGGACCTCTTCTTGACTTTAGAATACTTGGATATACATAATGTTAAATTTTAGAAAATTTATGCCACACATCTCACATACACCTTATATATGTTGCATGAGGGAATTTTGTCCATTTTTAACATACTTGTGGGGCAGCTAAGGCTGATCCTGTGAGCTCGGCTGTGAAATTGTTTTCATTGTGCTTTGCTGTGCCATGTTAATGCATTAATGCTCAAGAAGGATTAAATTCTGAGCATTTAGAATTTTCAGGTTATGGATGTTTAACTTTTATGCATGTTCATCTTGTGTATGCACACACACACACACACACACACACACACACACACAAACACACACACAGGATTAGCACTCCTCTAGATACACCTAATACACCTGGTGGATTTGGGAGAGCACAGACATGCAATGGTGACGTGACCTTGCCTCTAAACTTATTGTTTACAGTTCCCCCAGTCACTTCTAAGCTCATTGTTGTGAGTTCTTACAGCCATTTCAGAGAACAAGGCACTTCAGACCGTCAGTTAATCCATCTCCATTCTGCTCCCATCCTTTCCTATTTCCACTGGAAGATCACACTTCAACTTTTACTCATCTTTGTCCTCCTGTCACTTTTCTGTCATTTCTAGCTCCCTTTCCTTATCATTTAAGCTTAAACCCAAAGGAACAGATTCTGGAAAAAAACGGAGAACAGATAAAATAGGTTTATTTAACTTCAACAAAGGGGCACATATCTCAAAACAATGAAGACTGAAGTAAAGCTTGAAAATATGTTGAGGTTATAATCAATAAAACTTGGTAAACAGTACATGGACAACTGAGTGCAAATAAAAATGAATTGGACTTTTCCCAAAAAACATTTGAATAAGTCATAGTGACAGTTTTAGTAAATGAGGGAAGGAGTTCATTTTGGACATAATTTCATCTACTGATGTGGTCTTCAAAAGTTGATCCCACTTATTTCTGTAACTTTGTTTCTTATCCATTCTTTGCTCATTCTTCTTTGTGCCAAGGCACGCCACTACTAGGCTGACTTGTTCACTGTATAACCCGTAAGTCAGGTTTAGGTCACAAAGTGTCATAACATGCTCAGTGAAACTACTCCTAAATCTTTGAAATGACTGTACTATACCAGATGGGTTTGTTTTCTCACCTGTTTTCCCTTGGAATTATACCTTCCCAGAGGAAGGGAACCATGCCCCATTCATCTTTGTATCCCCATCAATTGACACAATGCATGACACACAGACTTAACCCAGATAACATGACTGTATTTTCACTTTGTATCCCACTAGATTTGAATTCCAGAATCAAACCGTGCGTCAGACATATAAAAAGTTCCCAACAGCATTTAAAAAAAAAAAAAAAAAAAAAAACTTTCTTAGCCACAGCTACTTAATTATCTTTCCTCTGAATACGTAAATTTGTAACCTGCGGGATAACACAAAAAGGCAGCTGAGTAGAATGCTGTAGCAATCCATTCCTCAGAGGCACACTGCATGGAATAGCTCTTGGTGCACCAAGTAGCCTTCATAAGAGCTAAGTAAGCAAACTGAGATATCACAGTACTCTGCAACAGGGCAAAACAAAGGTTGTATTAGAAACAACAGAGAGGAAGGCATTTCCAGTGTAACACCATTAGGCCGGGTGGCAAAGAGACTGCCTCTAGTATTCCTCCTTTCCCCTCAGGCAACAGAATCAGGAGCAGAGCACCAATTCTCAGGAGCAAGGTATGAAAGCCAGCACACTTGTGAATCCTGAACCCAGTACTGGGCCTGTCATACTGAGTACTTGGAAGTAGTGCAGTACTTGGAAGAAATTAATCCCATACATGGCCTAAAGCTTACAGTTGGAGCTTCTCAACCCACCCCAGTTTCAGACAGAAAGAGGTGGAGCAGTGGTACAGAGTCAAGTGTTGGTCTACATCATTTATGGCCTTGCCTTGCAGTGGGTCTGGACTCCATCCAAAGACAGCTTAGGTCCTACTGGTTGTGATACTCAGGTATAACTCAGTTTAGAATTAGCCTCGATGATCACAGGACTGTCTCCACTACCCATCTCCCAATCTCAGCCTGCCCAGCAACCAATAAGCCAGTACTTGAATATAAAACTCTATAAAATTCCTTGCAAGTAGCAGAAATCTGCCTCCAGTGCCAAGGACTCCTGTTTTGGCCTTCATCACCACCATTGACATGGCCTTGGTATGCCAGGGCGATGGTGCACTTCCTTGTAACTATATGATTCTGGAGTTTCCCAGCTTAGTGTCAGCCTATGTTGTCAAGGGACTGACTTGACCAACACTATCCCAGCTTCAAACATCATAGTGTAGAGCAACATGCCATTCACTGGCAATAGATCATGGTAGTAAGCATAGGATTTTTCCCTGCAACTTGATGACTAGGTTGTAAAACCTGACAGTGAGAAGATCCTAATAGCTCCATCTCCAGGCCTGTGAATAAAACACCTACAATGGTCCCAGTGCCAGGCAAAGATGAAGACATGCTATTCCCATCTATTAGAATTTGTTAATAGCCAGTACCACTTTGGCTGGTTGTAGCCATCCAGTCTTGGGTCAAGAGTCCACCTTCTCAATAAACAGCCCATAGGAGCATGGCCTTGATCCTATCCCTATAGTGTGCTGGTCTTGGTGGGCTATGAGCTCATTGTATAAAATAGCTTAGCAATGCTGATGCCCATAGCCATAGCCTAGGAGCTTAGGGCTTAGGTCATTCTCTATAGAGCAGAGCCAAATGCTGTAGAACCTACACAGAGGCTGCTGATCACATACGAGGCAACTGAACCTGCCCCAGCCCTAGAGAGAGGCTTGTGGAAATGGCCTACTCTTCCCCAGTACTCCCTTGGTTCATTCATTAAAATACATCAACAGTGCAACAGTATACTCCAGACAAATCTGGTCTTAGGTCACCTTCCAGTGCAGGAATAATGACAATTCACCAAGAACAGACTCTGGAAATCACGTACCCAGGCAACATCTGGTGCTTCAATACTGGCAGTGGCTATAGCTCAGAGAGTATCACCAGTCTATTTAAAATTGTAGAAGTATGAGCATGCATATATAACTAAAAGCTACTTGACAAACAGCAAAGCCAGACAGGCGATACCTTCAGTCGAGTT
>NW_008352871.1:2076388-2096536 GCF_000622305.1 Nannospalax galili | reverse complement strand
GAGATCTTCTTTAAAAGGTAAAAACTCATTCAATTTTATGTCTTACAGGGTTTATACTGAGTTCAATATTGCATGACTGTATTAATTCAACTATGAACCTAAAAATTTATAGCCGCCTTTGAAAGAGATGTATCCTTCCTCTGGAATGTGTTACTGAATATATTAAAGCAATGAAATGCTTCTTAAAAAAAAAACTTGAAAATAAAATTTGAAAATTAAAAAAAAATAAGTAAATAAATAAACAAGTAAGTAAAATTAAAAAAAAAATTCTAGAAGTATAGGTAAAACAAAACCTGATCAGGAAACTAAAATAAATACCTGGTCCATCAATGACTTAATGTCACATACCAACAAACAAGCATCAAGAGCTTCCAGGAACCTGCAACCTCATCTAATAGTCAAAATAGGGTGCCAAGCCAGGTGTGGTGGTGCACGTCTTTAATCCCAGCACCTATCGGGCAGAGGCAGGTGGATCTCTGTGGGACTGAGGCTAGCCTAGTCTACATAGTGAGTTAAAGGCTAGCTGGAGCTACAAGGATATGCTGGCTCAGTAAAATAAAATAAAACAAGGTGCCAGCAACTGAATAGATAATCATAAGTGGTAGGGGTAAGGGATATCTCAGAACAACAATTTAAAGCATTTGGTTTAAGGAAATTCAATAAATTTGAAGAACACTTTAACTAATATAACAATATTTTATAAGAAATTAAACAGATTGAAGCAGTTTTTGGAACTTAAATGGGAATTCTTAAGCCAAAAAATTATATTCAGCAAAAATTTTTAAATATTTTTGTTTATTATTTTCATTTTTTAATATGAGTGTATTGCTTGCATGTATGTAAGTACACCCATGTCATGGAATGCCTGCAGAGGTCAGAAGAGGGTGTTGGATCCCCTGGAACTGGAGTTAAGGGCAGTTGTTAGCTGCCATGTGGGTGCTGGGATTTGAAGATAGTTCCTCTGCAAAAGCAGTCAATGCTCTTAACTGCTGAGCCATCCCTCCAGCCCCATATTTAGCAAAATTGTAAAAAAAAAAAAAAATGATAGAAGTCATCATCAGCAAGATAAATCAGAGGAAAAAATAGTGACCTTTACAATAGCCTGTTTGTAAATACGTACATGAAAATTGCCCTGTTCTGACTTTTTTTCTAGTTCCCTGTAATTACTCTTGCCTTTACTTCTCCTTCACATCTCCTACTCATGATTCAAGGACTTTCTTTTTCCCTTAGAGACAAGAGTTATGCAATTTGGGAGTCTTTTAGATAGACCCACTGAAGGGGTACTACAATTGCCCGACCCTGTGTCCCTGCTCAGCATGAAAGAAGCCAGAGCAGTCTGTGTCCCTATTCCCTCTTGGCAATTTGGGTAACCCTTCAGAAGACAGCGTGATAAGAATATGAGGTAGGAATTGGCTAGGCAGTTAGGGTAAAAAGACACCAAAGAAATGTAGCCAGTTTCTTGGTTGAAGGTCAAAATGTCCTTGGGCCTGTTAGCAACATATTCTGTTCCAAAGACCAAAAACATCAAAAGTATTTGGGAGCTTTTATCTAGTCCTTAAAAGATTTTAGAGTTACCTCTTCAGAGAGAGGAATGTTGGAGGGAAGGAAATGGGCATGGATTTTATCCAAACACCTTATATGCATGTATGAAATTCTTAATAAAGTTTTTGTAAAAGTTAAAAAAAAGAAAATACATGCATGGATAGGAAAAAATTGAAGATGAATGGAGCAAACTTACAAGAACTTTGCAACAGTATTAAAAGCAAATGTTCAGGATTTGGGATTCAAGAGAGACTTGAGAATGCAAAAGGGATAGAAAGTTTACTTAAAGAAATAAAAACTTTCCAAACCTAGAGAATGAAACAAATATCCAGGGACATCTATGCCAAAGGCTACCAGTCAGATTTAGCTTAAGCAAGTCTACCCTAAGCCAGCTCATAACCAACCTCTCAGAGGTGAAAGATAAAGAGAAGCCTCTCAGGCCTGCAAGAGAAAAGACACAAATAAAACATCATGTAGTCTAAATTTGCTTGACAGGAAGCTTCTCAGTAGACCTCACAGGTCTGTAAAGAGTCACATGAGGTTTCCACTGTGCTAAAGGAAGAAAAGGACCAACTGAGCATACCACACCCATCAACGGTCTCAGTAGAAATAAAGGAAATGATAAAGATTGCCAGAAAAACAACAGCTGGAAAAATGAATTTCTGCCAGGGCTGTTGTACAAGAAACATTAAAGGATCTTAATTACACAAGGGACTGGAGATATGACTCAGTGGTCAAGAGCACTGACTGCTCTTACAGAAGTCCCAGGTTCAAATCCCAGCACCCACATCCTGGCTAACAACCAACCAGAACTCCAGTTCCAGGGGATCCAACATGCTCGTCAACCATCACACAACAACAGTGTGGTTACACACATGCAGACATAAAACTCATACACATAAAATAAATAAACAAATGTAAAAAAAATTTTTTAAGAGAGGAATTACAGAATTCTCTAATGTGAACATGTTTCTAAGCTATTCATCTCCTTAATATAAACTAATAATAAATAAATTAAAATGATAATGTATTAATATGTTAAGGGATAGACAATATAAAAAGGTGTACAATCAGATGTCAAACATTTCAAATGTGAGCCAGGGCTGGTGGTGCAAGCCTGTAAGCACAGTTAATCAGAAAGCTGTGGCAAAAGAATCGTAATCTCAAGTTAAGCTTTAGCAATAACAAAATACTGCCTGACTCAAAATAAAATTTGAAAGTAGTGAAAGAAAGGAGGGAGGGAGGGAGGGAGGTTGGTGAGGTTGGGGATATATCCTGATAGTAGAGCACTTCCCTAACATGCTTGGGGTTCTAAATTCAATCTTTAGTCCTTCAAAAAAGAAAAGGAAAAAAGAGAGAGAAATATTTTAAATGTGATGAATAGAGTACAAGTTTAAAGCTTTACTAATACTGTTGCTCAATAACAAATTTTGAAAATCAGAAATTAAGACCCGAATTCAATAAGAAAACAACAACAACAACAAAAACGCTAAGGATAAATTAACGGAAGAGGTGAAATATATATAGAATTAAAATCATCAAACACTGATAAAAGAAATTTAGGATTAGGAAAAGTAATATTGTTAAAATGCCCACAATGACAAAAGTGACCTGTACAGTGTCATTGTAATCCCTATGAAAATACCAAAGGTCATCATCAAAGAATTAGATAAAGGGGTTAGAGACATGGCTTTTGCAGAGAACTCGGGTTTGATTTCCAGCACCCACATGACGGCTAACAATCATCTATAACTCCAGTTCCAGGGAATCTGACTCCCTCTTCTGACATCCATGGGCACTGCACAACATGGGTACCCAAAAATTAAAAAACTATTATATGCTCCCAAAACCCCACTGCTGGGTTTGTATCCACAGAGAGACTTCTGAATTCTCACATTCATTACATTATTCACAATAGCTGAGAAGTGGAAGCAACCAAAAAGTCTATGACAAGCACTAGTAAGAATATGAAAAAAAGGGATTTTTCAGGAAGACGTAATCATTATAACATAAAAACTAAATAATATATTTCCAGGCTGAGGAGGTGAGTCAGTGGAAAAAGCATTTGCCTGAGGACTTGAGTCCAAATTCCCAGAACTCACATAAAAGTTGGACATGGTAGTACACACATCTATAATCTCCACTCTCTTACAGGGAAAGTCACAGGCCAGCTAGTCTCACATATGCAGTAGTGTATGAGAGAGCCTGTCTCAGACACAGAAGGTGATGATCACAGAGTTTGTTCTCTGATTGCTGCATGTGTGCCATGGCAGGCGAACATACAGGAACATTCAGACATATACACAAAATGCAGACACACACAGATACACACACACACACACACACACAAACACACACACAAACATGTACACACAGACACACACTGAGACACAAAGATAATAAAAAAACCTAAATGTATGTTTCAAATGATTACTTGTAGTGAGAGCTGGTAAGGGTATTGGTAATGGACAGAAAAGATGACACAAGGTATATGAAAGAGAAGCTGATAGCTGAGTAATAAATGGAGATACTCTAGAGGTTTATGTGATGTACAACAGAGGATAATTCAATCAAAAAAAGGAGGAATAAAGGGAGCAAAGGAAAGAGGGAAGGTGGTTAGGGAAGATACTATTAATCATACATCTTTATCTTTACTTCTACTTTTAAATTACAGTTTACATTTCAGTGTGGATGTCTTGCCCAGTTCTCACTCATTTTCTAGCATGTTGCTTCATTCCTTCCCTGGTTTCTAGGAACTCTCAAAGATGTTCAACTCCTCTTGTCCTATGAAAGCTCTGTTCACTTGCTTCTGAAATACCTGCCAAAATGCTCATCTTTGAAGTTTTTATTCATATTTAACTACATAATCATAGATGTAAACTTTTCTTCTTCTCTTAAAACCTAAGCCGTTTCTCGATGTGTGAGTGGGTACAGATGTCTGTCTTCCCCAGCCCTTTGTCACCAAGGCTTATTTGGGAATGTTGTTGTCACACACTTTACACACTTCCCTCCGGAAAAACTGGATCCTAAGTATATGAGGCGAACACACTTTCCTTATCCTTGAAAGTCTCTCATAAATCTTTACTCTAAATGCTTACATTTTAAACATTTTAAATATTTCACAAAAATATGGTCTCCAAGTGCTAAATCATGATTGCCATCAGAGAAAAGTGTCTAACTTAAATATTTGCTTTGTTATATCCTCTACTCATTTTTTGTTATGAATCCTGATTTTGAAAATAATTAAGACACAGTTAATAATTATTATATATTTTATACCTACTGTGGTCCCACAAGCTGTCCTAAAACCTTTATGTATTCATTAAATTTTATTCATATCCCAACCTGTGATAGTTATCATTTGCTGAAATTTACTGTTTCTTAGGAAAGAAAATGCCAATAATTCAACTAAAAACACATATAAATACTAGTTTGGGAATTCAGAACTGCTGAATCTATCCTTAAATCACCACTCCAGACCTCAACTAATAGGTCAGTGTAGTTCAGTTCTCAGCTGAACTACACTGATGGAAGAGCTTGTGTTGATTTAGTTTTCAAATACAGTTTTAGATTATCTCACCCTGATCAAAGTTTTAAAAAGCTGAAGTTAGCTTTGCTTCATGAGTCACTTTAATGAAGCAGTAGCCTCTTGAAAATCCTCTAGGATTTTAAATAAACTCTAGGTCAAAAGCTGACAAATTAGCATCCCATTCATATTAATAAGGCCTCTCACAGTGTATTACAGAAGTCAGTGCTTTGGAATCTGTAACATTCAGATACATTATTTTCAAAGGAGGTATAGTTATTCATTATGGTGATGGATGACAGTGATGAAAATATCAACTATGTTCAAGCCTTTCCTTCACTGTGTCTCACACAAGCTGAACAGTGAGCAGGAATGAAGTTCATTCAAGGAGACCATTGCTAAAAGTAAGAGATATCTGAGCAGATAACAACCATTTTAATGTTTTTCAGCAAATCAACCATATATTATTACAAGATAAATTGATACTTTTTAAAAAAAAACATTCATTATTTTTATTTTATGTGTATTAATGTATTGCCTGCATGTGTGTAAGTGCACCTGTGTTGTGCAATGCCTGAGAAGGTCAGAAGAAGGCATCAGATTCCCCCAGAATTGGAGTTACAGACAGTTGTTAGCCACCATGTGGGTGCTAGGAATTGAACTTGACTCTTCTGCAAGAACAATCAGTGCTTTTAACCCCCGAGCCATCTCTCAAACCCCTAAATTGATATTCTTAAAGGAGACAATTTTCTGTTGGATTAAGTGAGGCAGGCTCTCAGCATATTATCTAGTAGATGTATATAATTTGTGACTACAGTTATTAAAATGCACTTAAGTCTTACATAAAAACACCTCACCTAGGGCTGGACATGATGGTGCATGTCTTTAATCCCAGCACTTAGGAAGCAGAAGCAGGCAGATTTCTATGAGTTTGAGGCCAGAGTGGTCTACGAAGCAAGTTCCAGGACAGCTAGGGCTATATAGTAAGACACTGTCTTTATAAACCCCCTGTCCATAAATCTCCAATACTAAAAATGAGTACAGAAAATTTCAATTAATTAAGAATATGATTAAAAAAATGTGTGGATCAATTATTTCAGATTGTGTTACAGTCTTACTGAGCCAAACATGATGTACAAATGCGTTGAGTTGCCAGTGTTTAGAAGGGTAGTTTGACCTACCTTCTCTTGCAGTTAGTAAAGTTGCACACGTTTTATAGTACATGAATAAATATATTCACTAAATGATACTTTACAATGTTTGGTCCAAAGATAAAATTTAAACAAGAGCCATGACATAACAAAGCAGGTCAGTTCAGTATGATTTCAGAGCCCATGCTTATAAGTGGTTGTCCTGTCGGGTGGCTTCTGAATAAATGTAGCCAGTCAGTGATGACAGGACTAAGCCATCCTACATGCTCAAGGCCTTCATCCTAGTATTTGTGAGAGTCAGTATTTTGTCTTTCTGGGTTCTAACAGCAAACTCCTAACTGAAAGCAATAATTTCAAGCTTCTTTATTTGATAGCAAATATTCTAGTGTGGGGTAGGCGTGTCCTCAGAGGAACCTAGAACTGAACCCCCTTAGAGATGGAAGCTGAGAAGCGCTGAGCACACTGGGAAAAAGGGGAAGAATAGTTCCCATTTTCGAATAGAGTGTGGAGACCATTGTTAGACTGTGCTGATGGTGTGGATCTTAAATATGGGAGAGAAAGAGCCCACAAGAGTTCGTGTCTTTGTAAGTGACCCTCTAAACTTTGCTGGCAAGCTCAAATAAATATTCTCATTCCCCAAGCTGTAATGTAAGAGGAACTTTGTGATGGTTTAGTTAGAACCACGCTCTCTGGAATCCCAGAGAGCATGTGAGGGTCTCTCGGGGGAAAACCTGGTGTGACATCTAGGATACTTGTTTGTGAGAAAGACAAAGTGTAACAAAGGGACACGTGGCTCTAATTTCAGAGTGCAGAGTATTCAGTGAATCTCTGGAAACTCTGATTTCATCTTGAAGTAGTAAGAGTCTGAGGAAGGGCTGAAAGAGTTCGTAACTTGGGCTGTAGTTGTTACCTTTCCATCCACCGTGTGAGCTCAGAGAAGTTCTATGTCCCTCCTTGACTTTAGCCATATGAAAACATATGGTTCAGTATCTGATAAGCACAAAAATGATGGTTTCTGTTCCTAAATGGATCTCAATGCAAACAAAGATGGCCCGAGACCAAATTGAGATTAACCTTGAGTCCCTGTCTTATCCACTTGCCTGATAACTGAAGGAAAGGCTGATGAATACATTTCTCTTTTTCCTTAGAAAAGGAAGAAGATGAGAACAATTCCCTATAAAATTATGATGTTTTGAAACGAATGTTTTGGGGCAAAGTATTTATTTATAAGGCATCGGGATGCTTGCTGTTTTAAGCCTGAGGAGAACTGTAGCTAGTAAAAATCTGTAAAGGTACAAGGTTAGTTGAAGAACAATTACTGAAAGAAGTTCTGCTTGGCATTTTAAAATTAGTGTTAAAAAGCAGGTTCTGTCTAAACAGGATGCAGTTCTTCTGCCATGTTTATCACAACCTGTGTATTCACAAAACACTGCAGAAATAGAAAGTACTTCTTCATCGTATAAAGAATTGTTAAGTATAGTTACTAAGTGCAAGTTAGACAAAAACATCAGTACAGCTCATGTTTTCCAGTTTCTGGAAAGATGGGACACCTAAAGCAAACAATATGTAAGTAGAGTTGAAAAAATGACCATGAGGCTTTTTCTGCAAGAAAATAATGTTCCCTCACCACACATCATGCTTAACTTGTATCTGTGAAAAGCAGTTTCCACCTGGGGGTCTTGGTCTTACGTCTAAAGACTTAGTTTCGCCTTCATGTGATAGTTTTTTATTTTCTGAAAATATTGTATTATTATTATTTTATGTATATGAGTATATTGCCTGAATGTATGTAATTCCTCCCCCTTGTCCTGCAGAGGTCAGAAGAGGCTCATGCCACCTCTACCCACATCATGAAGATCCTGAAAATGGAGAGATTCAATGGAAATCTGGAAAGAAGATGAACAGGAGGAGGAATGGAAAGATTTTTGTTCAAGTGTCCAATCTGACTCCCAGAATACAATGGGAATAGGGGTGGTGGATGACTCAGTTATCATGTGACTGAAAGTTTGTTGACACCACACTAAGATTCTTAAGCTTTGGGCTGGAAATGGGAGTGCTTTGGGTTTTTGAGAAAGCAAGATATTCATGAGAAAACTTTTGTTCTCTGAACAGACATCAGCAAGCTTTCTAGATGCTGTTTTATAGATTGTAATTGAACTTTTAAAATACATGTCTTCTGCACCACAGTTGTGTGGGATGGGGGATAATCTGGGAGTTGCCCCTATGGAGGAGCTAAGGTAGAAAATGAAAGGAACGGCCTGGGCCCTAAGACAGATTGCAGAATGAAAGCAAGGCAAAATGAGAACAAGCAAAAGACAGTTTAAAGTTTAGGTGTGTGTAAGTGATTTTTTCAATTGTAGTTATACAATTTAACCAAAGAAATTTAACCCAAGAGTTGTTATTCCTTCTTTGTTTATGCTACACGTTCATTCAGACCAATGATGTGGTGTTAATCATAAAAGGGGGAAGCCAGTGGCTACAATGCCATTCCATACAAATGGAATCTGCTCTGAAAAGAATGCTACCCATGGATTGTTCAGGTGTATCCTTCACCATAAAAGAAATTAATTAGCAAACAAGAGCAAGACTTACATGATTGATGATCCCAGTGACCTTTTAAATCCTGACAATTTGCTCTTTTCCAGGTACTTCCAATGGCACCATCACTATTAGTAACCTATTAGAGTCATGTTTTATACTTTGATCCTAGACTGTGTCTGACATATTTCTCTTTAATTTCTAACCGAGAGAAGGGCCATAAAGAATGTCTTGAGAAATGCAGTCCTCCACTGAGACCTGGTATTATGAAGAAAAAAAGGTGTATTTTCAGGTCAGCTGCTCTGGTGGAATTACTCTCTGAGGGAAGCACGGCTACTCAGAAGGGAAGTAGATCTTCCCCCTGGTTGTCCTTCACAGAGCTAATGAGATCTACAGGTCTGCGGCACCAGGCACCTTCTGGACTCAGCACCTAGTTCATCATAGAGAAGTTGACTCAGAGCAGCCTCAAAAGGCAGCCAGTCTGATTTAGATGGTGCAGAAGCACAGGCCAGGGCCTCTCGCTCCTATCTGGTTTGAACATTTTTCATGCTTTTCCTCTGCATTTAGGGAGTGATTCTGATTCATTCTCTCTGTCTCTCTCTGTGTCTCTGTCTCTCTCTGTCTCTCTGTCTCTCTCTCTGTACTAGTAGAATAAATAAAAGACCTCTCTCTCTCTCTCTCTCTCTCTCTCTCTCTCTCTCTCTCCCTCTCCAGCGTCTTTGCTCTAAACAGTCTCAGTTCTGGAACCTATCTTTGTATTATAAAATATTTCCTTCCTCTGGATTCTTTTCTTCCTATTACTTCAACTTAATCTCTTTCTGGCTCCGCAGCTTTTCTCTCAATACTGTGATCGTGTGCCACTTGCTAGTCACCCTCTCCTCCTGTCCTTTCTTTTATTTAGAAAGGTGCAGTGCAATGGGAAAGGCAGTGATCTGGCTGACAGGGTCTGGCTGTGCGACACTGGGCATGTCAAATAACTCCATGAAACAACAGTCTCCTTTACTCTAAACTGAGAGGGTAACACTCAGTGATCTTGGTGATTCATTTCAGCTCTGTTTTTCTGATTCCTTATTCGCTCACAGGGCTAATTCCATGTGTAGCCTCAGTACATGTGTATTCTTTTCCTATTGCTACTGTAACAAATTTCCACAAACTCAGTGCCTTGAAACAAGATGAGCTTACTTCCTTATGTATTTGTATGTTAGAAGTCAGCCTTGATCTGCTTAGACTAAAAGTCAGAGTGCTAGCAAAGCTGCCCTCCTCTCTGGAGATTTTCAGAAATAATCTGCTTACTTAGATTTCCAGCTCCTACATTCCTTGGGACCAGCTCTTGTTCCCATCCTAAAGTCTGCAGCAGCAGGTCCAGTCCTTCTCTCTTTGCATATCTTTAAACAACTGTAAACAAAAAAAGATTCTCTGCTTTTTTGTTTGTTTGTTTGTTTAATACTTATTATTTTTATTTTACGTGTCTGAGTATATTGCCTGCACGTATGTAAGTGCACACGTGTCGTGCAATGCCTGCAGAGGACAGAGAGGCCGTCAGATCCCCTGGAACTGGAATTACAGACAGTTGTTAGCTGCCACGTGGGTGCTAGTATTCTAACCCAGGTCTTCTGCAAGAACAACCAGTGTTCTTAACCGTTGAGCCATCTCTCCAGCCCCAATTCTCCTCTTTTAAGGACTCATATGATTAGATTCAGCACACATAGATGGTTCAGAATAATCTAGTCTTGAGGTCTGTAACCCTAGCTTATTTTATCATAAGATAACATGGTCACAAGTCCCAGTGATCAGTTTATTAATATTTGAGCTGGGAGGACATAGTTATTTTCTGCATCTACATGTGATGAATTAACAAACTCATTCCATGTCCAGTCACAGCAAATCAAGCTGAAGGAATCACATGCTCCTGCCCCCTTGGCAGATTTTTTTTCCAGATAGTAGCACAGACTGATTCAGCTCCACCTCAGGCTAACTCCCTGCAGGATATACAGTTGTAAGTGAGTCTTCCCACACTATCCCTGAGATGAGATCTTCCGGGAACCTCCATGTTTGCCAGGAACTGTTATGAATATCTAGAGCTTTTGCATGGGCACAGAATTTGCTGTTAAATGTATTCCATGGACTGTGTCTTCTTTGCTGGCTTGTCAATATTCACGTTTAGCTTTCCATTACTGTGCTCCTATCCATTTATCTGTGGTCATTCTAAGTGATAGCTGCTCTGTGGTCATACACTCTATGTCCCTAATGGAGGCAGACCTTGACATTAGACTTTTTGGCTTCCTTTTGTGGTTTCTAACCCTTGGAGAGAAAAGTTAGTTCTTATCTGGCCCTTTCTTCCCTGGAGATTGCTCTATCAGCCACAGTACCATCTCTGGCTTCCAGTCAAGGGTCATCAGCCAGCTCAGTCACACAGGGTGCTATGCTCAGAGATAGGCCCATGCTGGAAGTGGTATGTTGTTGCTTTCTTGAAATTCTTAATTTTCACCTCTTTGATTTTTTTGTATTATTAATGAATCCTGCAATTGAAACTGTTCTGGAAACCTGGCGCCTCAGTTTCCCTTCCATTTCAATACCTGGTGCTTCATCCATGTGAGACAAAGCTGCAGCCATTGGGTTTCAAATCTCTTCCAAGTGACTTTTATTGTACTTTCTTAACACAGCCTGGGTAAGGGCAAAGGGGGAAGTCAACATCAATTTCAGGGTGGAATGAGGGTGCCTGTGATGTTCTGTAGGTGCTCAAACAATAGTCCTATTCCCAGAGCATTAATTAAGAAATGGAAGACACCATGACTAGTAGGATAAAAGCAAAATTATGCTTTTCAGATATTTGATTGAGGACCACACATTTAGCTTTGTACTGTCCCCCCATCCCCCCAAATTAGGTATGTAGACCTGTAGGTTTATTTCAAAGTTTCTCAACTTTAGCACTTTCAACCCAGTTGAATAATTATCAGCCCAGAAAACAATTTGTTGTGGAGACTGTCATCTGAATTGTAGAGTATATATACAAGCGTCTCTAACTCTAATCACTGGATACCAGAACTCCTGGTTGTACCAATAAAACTGTCTCCAGACGTTGCCAGTGACCCCTGGGATGGGGGTGAAACGGACCTAGTTTAGAATTGCTGGTTTGGTTTCTGAAAACTTTACTCTTGTTCTTGACTTCTCTGTTTGACGATGACTCTTACCATCGTCTCATCTTTAAGTACAATTATTCTAATTGTCTAATATTGAGAAAGCTCATCAGCTTCAACCTTTTTAAACAGTATTACTGTCAGTAGGAAAATCTTATAATCTAGTTTTCCTACCATTAGGAAGGAAAAATCACTTTCCTAAATTGGTGGCCCTTATAGCAAAAGACAAATTAACAAAGGTATATAAATTTATTTAAGGAAAGTTTTATGTGACATAAGTTCCTGCATAAGGAAATGAAACTCAGAGAAAATTGTGTGTTTTGACAGCAGGTTTGATAAACAATGAAGAACCCACAGAAAAATCTCGTTGAGCAAATAAAGTCTGACCTAGTGATAATAAACTGGAGGAAATATAGCAAGGCCTGAGCACACAAGTTCTTTATGTCCCCCACCTTCAAAGATGAGATTTTTCCTTTACTCTACATATAGGGAGGGAAACTCTTGCAGGAGGGTCTTCGGATTAATTTCAAAGCAAGAGCAGGACATCCTGATAAGTTTTATGACCTGCTTTGGAAGGAGAAGGAACAGCAAGGGGAAGGTCAGAGTGAACAATGTGTTCTGGTGGCCTCAATTCATTCACAATGAAACCTTTAACATACCAAAGTGACATATTTGGCGTATCATCACCACCTCTAACTGAAAACAATAATCATAGTATCTACAAAAAAAGGTTGTAAACACTGAGTGGCAGTAATGCAGTGCTCTCGGTACAGTGCGTTAGGCTGGCACAATAGCTTTTGTTGTCAATTTGACAATATTTAGAATCACCGGGCCTAGAGAGATGGGTCCACGGTTAAGAACACTGGCTGTTCTTGCAGAAGACCTGGGTTTGTATCCCAGCACCCAGGTGGCAGCTAACAACTGTCCATAACTCCAGTTCCAGGGGATCTGACAGCCTTTTCTGTCCTCTGCGGGTATTGCACAACACGGGTGCACTTACTTACACGCAGGCAATACACGCACACACATAAAATAAAAATAATAAATAAAATATTTTTTAAAAAATCACCTAGGAGATATGCCTCAGGGTACACCTCTGAAGAATTATCTAGATTAAAGTTAGCCTCTGTGGTGGTTTGAATGACAATCTCATCCATAGGCCCCAAGTGTTTTAGACATTTTTTCCCCAGTTGGTGGCACTGTTTGGGGAGATTTAAGGAGGTGTGGCCACGCTGGAGGAAGCGCGTCACTGAGAGCAGGCTTTGAGGGTTCTTAAGCCTTGCCAGATTTCCAATCACTCTCTGTTTCCTGTGCCTGCTTGAAGATGTGTGCCTCTGCTTTCTACTCCTGCCCGGCCCCCTCCTGCCACCATGGCTCCCCTCCATGATGGACTCTAATTCCTCTGGAACCATAAGCTCAAATAAACTCTTGCTTCTATAATTTACCTTGTTCATGGTGTGTTATCACAGCAACAGAAAAGTAACTAATACAATCTCTGAGGCTGTGAGGGATTATCTTGAATGTTAACTGATAACGGGAAGGTCTACTTTAACTGTGGGTGGGGCCAATCCCTTGGAAGTGATCCTAGACTGTATAAGATGAAGAAAGACCAAGCACCAGAACCCATGGCTCCTGAACCTTGACTGTGGATGTAATGCGACTAGCTGCTTCCAGGTCCTGCTTCCTTGACTTCCTTGTCATGATGAGCTGTACCCTTGTACTGTGAAGTGAAATAAACCCTTTCTTCCTTGAGGTGTGTTTTCGAAATATCTGTATATATATATCTATATATAGATATAGATATATAAAACATTTTATTTATTTGGGGGTGGGGAGGGTGCAACCATGTGCATGTAGAGGTCAGAAAACAGGCTGAGGGAATCAACTCTTTCCTTCCACCATGTGAGTCCTGGGTATCAAACTCAGATTGTCAAACTTGGCACCTTTACCCACTGAGACATCCTGGTTCCTCTTAGCTGCTTTTGTCAGAGCATTTTATCACAGCAACAGAAAAAGAAACCAGACAATTGGTTCATACTTAATAGTCGAACAGTAGTACTACTAACAGCATTATTATTGTTTTAAATATTAGAGGTAACTCTATCACTCCTAGAAAACTATACAATTCTGATTCCTTGGGAGTGTTAACTTCTTCCTTTTACTGGTTTTCTTCAACCTGTTTATTTGTAGTATAATCATCAACAGCTTTGCCCTAGGACAATTTTAGTCTTCTTTCTCAATTGTTCTAATACCAGTTTTGCCTAGAGATTGTGGGGTCATGATAGCAAAAGATTATGCAATTGTGTCTTCTCTACCCTTTACAGCAGTCCTAATGCTAGATCTTCATTTTCTATTCCATCTGAACTTTCTGCAGAATTGTTGTTTGCAGTGGAAGGTCTGACTTCAGTTCTTAGGCCATGAACTGAACAGAACAGATGCTGGCTAAATCTAGTCTGGTAAAGATTGTTCTGGTTTTATTCATCAGGGTGCTCAAATTCTCTCATAGGGCTTCTTCACATATCCCGAGCACCCCCAAAAGCATCTTTCTCTAGATAACAATTCAATACCTACACAAATAAAAAACAAGAAAATGCTGATCTTTTTCTAATCGCTAATGAAGATCATGGTGATAATGTCTATCTAACTTAAGAGTTTCATGGGGGTATAACAAGAAAAGTCCTTTCAAAATTTCATTGTTTACAGATCAAAACTAGCAATAAATTAAAGTAGTATTTCTCAGACACAACTCCAAAAACAGCATTTCTATGAGAGTGCTTGGATTAAATATAAACATTTCCTCTCTATCCACACACAATGTATTTTTTTAATCTACCGGGAAAAAAACACCATTACTTAGAATAAAGGGATACAAGTTTCCTTTCTTTTTTCCTTTTCTATCTTTTTTAAGTCATACATTGGGCAGAAAGTTATTCAGATTGACAAACTCATTAAGCTGCTTATGAGAATCCTTGAATTAACTGTTCATTTTCAGGTCCTTGAAAAATTTATATAGTCAATTGGGCTTTGTTTTTTGTTTTCCTGTTTTCAATTCAATAAAAGAAACTGATTTGGCTAATCAATAAATCTGCTGAATAGTTTACTACTGTCCTGATAGAAACAGCAGACATTGTAATAAATATTACTAGTTAGACTGAGCTGGAATTTGAGTGTGAACTTGTGGCTATGTGTTCATATGAACTACGGCTTCACTTACTGTACAAAGCAGTGTGGGCCGTACATAATCACATGGTCACTCTCTGCCAGACTTGATTGTCAGCTTTTTACACCAAAGTACCTGAGTGAAGGATCAAAACATATCCAATAATTTGTGAATAATCTATGCTTCAGCAACTTGTATTTTGTTGAATACATATTTTAAAAGACAAATGTAAATATTTAAAAAATGAAAAGCTAAAAATAATTTAGAAGGTATATGCCTGAAGATTCTTATTTGAAAGAATCTGATACCAAAATATGGAAATGAATTTTTATACTGAAAGAGAAATAGAAATGTAACAAAACCAAAAAAATAATCTTGAGTGGAACTTCAGTACATGACTCACCTGATGTTAGAGAATGAGTGTAAATCTTTAAAAATATGGAACAAAATTAGAAAATCCTTGTATTTTTAAGTACTAACCTTGGTTGTATTTTGGGCAAGAACTTTTTTATAACAGATGATGTACCCTTCATAACTTAAAATATTTCATGCATATTCATTTATATTCCAAAGAGGATCTCATTATCTCATCCCAAAAAAGAATTAATGATCCTTAATGGTTTCCCAGGACATTTTGTCTTTGTTCCCTTCTTAACTGTGCAGATGATTATAAGCATACAAATGTTTCTTTGACCTCTAAAGTCTCTCACATGATTACTAGACTGAAAAGAAATCATTCTTTTTATTACACTTGTGATTAATTTTCCATTCTTGTTTTATACACATCAAAATTGTGCCTGGGCTCATTATCTACATTTGGAATCTATTTAAGAATTAAAACTAATAAAACAAATAAGGGAATATTTGCTGAGTCATAGAGGAAAAAGTACTCATGCTAAACTCACTTATAGGGATATGAGGACTATTGTTAAGCACAATGGCACTCATGGAAAGCAAACAGGCTACAGTTCAAATATAGCTTCACATGCACTAAGCTCTTTTAACTCTGAACAGATATGAAAATAGTTATGATAGGATGAAGTAATGCAACTTACCTACCCAGTATGTCATCTGACACCCAAAACACACACACACACACACACACACACACACACACACACACGCATTCAATTCCCTGATTTATAAGGAATCTCGTAATTTTGAGATGGGGAGATGACTCATTAAGTAAAGTGTCTGCCTTACAAGCATGAGGACCTGAGGTCTCATTCCTATCACCCATATATAAAAACCAGGCCGGTTGGACTGAATCTTTAGCTATAGTACTGGGCTGGGGTAGACACGGTACTAGGTGAATCCCCAGAGCTTCCTGGTCAGCCAGTCTAGCCAGTCAATGAACTCTAGGCTCAAGGAGAGACCTTGTCTCAAAAAAGAGAGAGCAATAGAGGAAGACACCTGATTTCAACCTCTGGTCTCTCCATGCATTCATATGTACATATGCACACATAAATACACATATACTCACATACACTACACACACATATACCACATACATTTTTTAAAAATAAATAAATGAATAAAAGGATCTTATTTGCTATGAAAATGAATGTTTAACTTTTTCTATAAACAATTTCAGATCATATTTATAAATTCTTCCTTTCTACTCTTATAATGGTTTCTTAGATTCCCTAACTCTCTAGTCAGTTTAAGTCAGTTCTAAAACTTCAATGCCATATTTTTCTTAAGTCCTTGATTTCTTCTGACCACTGTCACACTGATGAGCAGGACTTGTAGTGGGCAGAGAGGGTGGCTTACTTTTATTCTTCTTCTCACTCCGTTACCTTATGATGGTGTCTAGCCTGGCTTGGTTATAACATGAAGACAATTTCTGTCTCTTTCTGAGGCTGAAGTCTTCTGTAGAATAATACTGTCATCTAAATGTTTGCATATCTTATAATTCATATATTGAAAGATAACCCCAAATCCAAGTTTATTACAGGATAAAACTTTGGTGAAGTGATGACATTGGGAGTGTAGAGCAATCACAAATGTTTTAAAGCCCTCACAAAAGACAGCCCAACAAGTTCCCTCACTGTCCTCTGCCATGTGAGAACAGAGGAAAAGACTGTAATCTATGAGAATGATCCTCACCAAGCAGCTCATGTGCCAGAGTCTTGACCTACACTTCTCAGACTCTAGATATGTGTGATAAGTTTCTGTTGTTTGTAAACCACCTCGTCTATGGTATTGTTATAGATGCCTGACTAAGCAAAATGAGGAAGCAGCTGTTTGATTACATTTGTTGTCTTTCTTTTATCTCACACAGCATTAGCATCTTCATGTTTTCTTTCAATCTAGTGGTTTCATGTAGGCTGCATATGGTTTTCTTGCAGTGAATTCAACTCTAGTTCATACCCACTAAAAACTGAACACTCCGTCAGAGAATGATAGCAACATTTCTGTGTGGTTTAACATCTTAGTCTTATTTCCTCTAATAAAATATTCTGACAAAAGCAATTAGAGAGAAGCAGGGTTTATTTGGCTCACAATTTTAGGTTAAAGTCTATCACTACAGGAAAGTCAAGACAGCAAGAAATTGAAGCAGCTAGTGGCATTGCATCCAAAGCTAAGAGCAGAGAGCAGTGAATTAGTGCTTTCATGCTTACTAGTGCTCAGCTTGCTTGCTTTCTCTATTCTTACTTCTTTCAGGATCCCCTGCCTAGGGAATGGGGTCACCAACAGTGGGAAGTTCTTTCTAACTCAAATTTCACAGTAATCTCCCATACACATGTCCACAGACCAACCAAATCTAGACAGTCCCTCATTAAGACACCCTTCCCGGGTGATTCTAGATTCTGTCAAGATGACAATACTAGCCATCACACCTGATAATGGTCCAAAGCCCTCCTTCTCCAGATACATTGTGTTGCTTTGTTCGGCCACCATTGAAAATCCAAGTGCTCTTGCCACTTTCCTTATTCATAGTGTTCTTTCCCATAGAAATGTACTGCCTGCTCAGATCTCTTAAAGAAACTTCTTTGTATGGGAAATGCAGCCCCCACTCCATTCTATATCAACTTAAAAACAACTTGGATTTTTTTTCCCTGAAACATCCCTTCTTTGAAATCTCCAGATACGAAGTGTGAAGCATACTCTAAATTTACATCATTAGATTCCCAGGAAGGATATTAACCTTGTCCACTAATTTCTTCAGTGTTTCTCTCTGCTATACACAAGTGAGCTTATATACTACAACCCAGAAAGCATCCAGCCCAGAGACAGGTTTCCAGTATCCTTGCAGGACTGCCTAACGTCGCTAGTGTCTTGAGCATGTATTTCTCCCAAATTAGTAAAAGTATAGGGTCTAGTGAAGGTTAGAGGCTTTCGTCATAAACAGTTTACTATTCTCAAAGCATATCACCTCTGGCTTTGATCTCTCTCTCTCTCGTTGCCCATTCCTAAATGTACACTGATATTCAGCAGGAAGGTTGATAGAAAGGACAGCAGGGCCAGGACTGCCATATTCTAATGTAATCAGAACATTTCCCCTAGTGAATTTGGAGATATGTGGTCTACTTTCCCACACAGAAGTGGAATAATCTAGCGTGTGAAGCAAAAATGTGGAAGCTGTGGTTTAGGCAGTGGGAGAGACCTGAAAAGAGTATCAATGTTTTAAGCTAAAACAATGGCCCACATCAGAAATAACCAAAGAAAGAAAGAATCAAACTTCACCTTAATAATCTGTATCCAGCTGTTTTGTCTGGCAATACCTAACTTTTTAAGGTTACTTCATTCTGTACACAATAGATACAGCTGACAAAGACATTCCAGCATCGTAAAATATTACAAAGAACTACGTAAGGCATTGCATTCCTTTTTGAGTCTCAAGACATAGATCCCATATCTTCATCCCTTCACTGGCTTTGTTTGAAGAACCCTGCTGGTTCTTCATTTGATTGTTGGCATGGCTCCTGCTCAGTGCTGGAGTTATTGGGGTGGCAGACTCATACAAGGTTTTCTGCTACAATTTCTTTACTGTTGGGAATGTAAGAAAATTAAAATCTGATCTCTAAAAATATTATATATATGCATATATGTATGTAAGCATACTCTAATTTTTTGTTATCATTATTTGGGAGTTTTATTATATAACATTGTTTAATGTCTCAATTCAATGACTTAAAACTGTCACTGACAACCGCATATTAACAGTTGCAAGTAGCGAAAGTAATATTTTTGTCTTATCCTCAGGCATTATAAATTCCTGAGTGTTATGCATAGCATTACTGGGATGATTTGCACAGCAGGGTGTTCAGTTTTTAATAAAAGTGAGTCTTAATTTTAATTATGACAATTAAGATCTTCTCATTGGCAGGAAGACTACTGCTCTGCCGACTTGAGGCTGTGCTTCTAGCATGCCACTGGACTAAGAAAAGATCCTGCTCTCAGTTCTAGTTATTTCCAAATCTCAAGATGTCTGAACTTAGGTGAGTGATGCGCTGAAGGAAACATTCTTGAAAATGCATCTGAAGTACAGCTTGTATCCTATAGACTCAGATTCCCATCACATCTTGGGAAAAAAGAGGAGAGGCAATGCGTAACGAATGGATACATTCCTCTGTGGAAACCTTGGCTGGAAATATTTGTCACTGTAACATATTGTGAATGAATATTACACTTCAACTTGGGTACATCCTTGAACAATATGTTTTAAACAAATGACATGTTCATTTCCTCACTCTCTATATGTGATCTGCTTAAAGAAGAAAATGAGCACAGGAATTAAAACTGCCAAAATGCTAAGCCTTGTGACAGTTCTATTTCTGTGGTAGGCCTAATTAAACCTGGAATTTTCCAATATTTTCACTGACATCATTTATGTTGTAATTAACACTTTTTACTGGTAAAGACTGTTGTTTTCAGATGAAGTCTTTCATCTTGTTGTGGTTATAACTACAAAACTGAAATAATAAAACCATAATTATGAAAATTTCCTAGCCACAAGTTTACACAAGAGACTGCTCTACATCTGAGCAAAAATAAAAGGTAATTAAACGCAGGCGAGTATAGGACTGTAGAGTCAGAGAGCACTGCCTAGTGTTTCTATCTTTCCGGTATATTTTAACATTGTAATTT
>NW_008352871.1:2050582-2075104 GCF_000622305.1 Nannospalax galili | reverse complement strand
AAATGATGCATATCTCCCTCATTTGTGGATCTTAGCACCAAATCATTATATGTTAGTATATATCCTGATATAACTTCAGGAGACGGGAAAATGGAAAGAAACTATGGAGGTAAAGGGAAAGAAGGAGCCTGAGAGAGGAATAGTAGGAGACAGGTGTTACCAAGGGGAAAATGGATAAAATGGGTGTATTTAACTGGAAGGGGAAGAGGGAGGGTTATACAAGGAACCATAGTGGTAAAGGGAAAGAAGGAGCCCAAGAGTTAGGGGGTGGGGGTGCATAGGAGACAGGTATTATCAAGGGTGAAATGGGGAAAATGGGAGTATTTTAACTGGGGAGGGAGGAGGGAGGGTTAAACAGGGAGAGAAGAGAGATAAATAATGCTTAACTGGTACGAAAAAACAGAGGAAATCATATTAGTCCAAAAGTCTACTGAAAAATTACACATATAATATTTCTACGTGAGTTCATGTATATACCTGAAGGGTAGATAACAAGAAACACTGCCAGGCAGGAGAAACCTCCCTTAGAGTTGTTGACCATATGGAAACAGAGTCTTGGGGGCTCCTGGGACCTTGCTTATATGAACCTATAGCAATGGTGTCAGCATGCACAAAACTCACGCACTCAAGCAGGCAAAAATCCAGCATAGAAGTGGGGAAATGAGCAGCAGGTCCTAATCTTAGATGAACTATTAGCAGCTGATTACTGCTGGGTGAGGGACAGTTGATCTTCCTTAAGAGACTCTAGATAGGCTGACTAGACCTTATGAAATGAATGTGCACTGAGGGACATCTAGGGACACTAACTTGACTCAATAGGCCTTAACATCAATGACAGAATGCATGAAACCCAGGGGGAAAGAGGTTATGGGAGTGCGCAGATGGGGGAGGGAGTATAAAGATGATTAAAATGTTTGTGTGAAATACACAAAAACTCAATAAAGTATAACAAAGTATTCAAATGTGATCAAAGATCTGCAGACTCATTGCCAGCAAGAATTGTATCTGATTTTTAAAAATCTTCACATCCACTCTCTTAGTTATCTTCTATTTCTGTGATAAACACCATGACTAAAATCAACTTGGGGAGGAAAGGGGTTTATTTGCCTCATAGTTCACAGTCCATCACCAGGGGAAGCCAAGGCAGGAACTCAGGGAACAAACCTGGAGCACAAACCATGGAGGTATGCTGCTTAATGGCTTGTTCCACTGGCCCAGGCTCAGCCTGTTTTCTTATACAACAGAGTACCATCCGCCCAGAGTGTCACCTTCTACATTGGGCTGAGATCACTCATCACTCAACAATCAAGACAATGCCCCCACAGACCTGACCAAGGGGCAATCCAATGGAGGAAATTTCTCAGTTGAGGTTCCTTCTACTCAAGTGTGTCAATTTGACAACTGAAGCTGTCCAGCACATGCACTATTCTTTTAGCATCTTCCAGTGCGTGTCAAAGAACAGACTCAACATAGGAAAGTGTGGCTTATAACTCTGGTAGGTTTTGGGGGGAGGGGTGAGGATGTGTGTGCACATACACGGACGTGCGCACACACGTGCAAGACATGGCACATTTGTGGAAGTCAGAGGACAACTTACAGGAATCCAGTCTTTTCTTCTATCATATGGGTCCCGGAGATCAAATTCAGGCCATCAGACTTGGCAAAGAGTGCCTTTACCTGCTGAAGCATCTCAGTGGCCCAAGTTTATGTATTTCTATTTCAAAATATTCCAGCTAACTTAATGTTATTTAATAGTCCATTGGATGCCACTGGAAGGGAAAATAAGAATTTAAAAAAAAAAAAAAAAAAAAAAACACCCCAGTGTATGACTTGGATAGCAAGGTAGATTGTGATGAATGAGGAAGAATAATAACCTGATTCAAAAGGAAAGTGATCAAAATCCAGTTAGATATATTAGCTGAGTTGTTACCTACAGAGCTTCAAGACCTGTTCAACAGACAGTATTGAAATAAAGCCCCATGAAATTTAGAAGAGTTTGAGCCCCCATTAGTAAATACCAAAAGTCAAAACGTTTATTTAGAAATAAAGGTTCACCATATCTCATGCTCTGGGATCTGGGTTGTATGTTGTTCATATAATGGGCTTCTAGAAATCACTGTGGTCCAGGTACCCCCAGGTTACAACATGATCAAATCCAACCAGAACTTTTCATTCGGTTTGTCTGATGATAAGCAGGATCTTTGAAACATTGCTCACTCTAACACAAATCATATCACTAAGAAATTATCTTTTAGGAATCTCACACAAAGCAAGTTTCACCAGAATGCTGAAACAGAAATGAGGTAAGGTAGTCTTCATTAGATGGTAAGGGAATATGTGATCAAAGATAATTTCTCCAAACATTGGATGAGAAAAAGAGGCAGAAAGAGGAGTGAGAGTGAAAACCTAATGGGAGGATTTGTATCATAGGTTTGGCCATATTTTACAATGTATTAGAGGTTTCACATGTCTGAATAAATAGAATGCTGATAAACAAAGGACACTGAAGCTATTGATCATGCTGGAGATAGCAGATGAAAAGAAGTCCTAGAAAAGGTGAGTGCAAGTGGAATCAAGAGAATATTCCTTAAATGGAAAAAAAGGGATCCATTGTGTAGTCTGGGAGCAAAGTCTAATATAAAGACGGTTAGAGATCAGGGCTCCGGTGTCACTTAATGGAAAAGCTCCAGTCTAAGTGCACAAGTCCCTGAATTAGAAACCTAGCATGACATAGCAAACAAAAGACTGGTAAGAAATTTGAGAAGAAAACGAACATGAATTTGATTGAGGGCATGGCTGCTCCCTCAGTTTTCTCCATGAGATGAAAGGTGAGGGTGTTTGCTAAGGGAACAGTAGATAGGAATCAAGCTAGGTAGGAAATGTTCAGAATAAATTGACTGAAAGAAATGAGGTGGAGACAGCAAAAGACAAGGAAGGCAATACATAACAGTAAAGTTTTAATGAGAAATACTGGACACAAATATTTTCATAGTATACATAGATACTGACAATATGTTACTAGGTGTTAGTCATTAGATAATCTATCACCATCTTAGGTAGAACATTTATTAAGATACTGATTTGTATTTGACATAAAGAGATCAGTAGATTGGCTTTTTATTTTATTATTTTTATTTTATATATATGAGTCTATTGCCTACACAAATGTATCCATGTCATGCAATGCCCTAGGAGGTCCGAAGAGGGCACTGGATTCCCATGGAATCGGAGTTTAGGTACAATCATTAGCTGCCATGTGGGTCCTGAGAATCGAACCTTGGTCCTCTGCAAGAGCAGTCAGTGCTCTTAACCTCTGAGCTACCTCTCCAGTCCCCAGTAGATTGCCTTTTTGATATTTTATGCCAGTAGAACTTTGTATCTAAAAATGCCTCCCTGCCTGTCTGAAATTCCTCCACTAACAATTCACTCACTTAACAACCAAAAAAATCTTTCAAGTTTCAGAGTTTTCTTTTAAATTTCTCTTAGAAATCTCAGTTACCCTAAGACAAAGCTTCAGAGAATAGAAAGTTCCTAGGGAGGATTACCAACAATGTTTTGAAACTGGGTTTGGAGGTGTGGACCCTGAAAATGGACAAATAGTGCTGAATTTTGATTGGGTTACTTTGATTTTGAATTTTTCTGTTATAAGGATCTGCTATCCATCTCAAGAACTTCTTGATAAATATTCTGATATGATTTTCCATGCAGATTAGAATTATTTTTCCTCAGAGTTATTACTATGAGCCACCTCATAAAGAAGCTACTGAATTCGTGTGCGTGTGTGTATGTGTGTGTGCTGCATGAACGTGTGTTTTCCTCACTGAAGCTACATTCACAAAGCATTGATTTTGCTAGCTAAAAGGTACTATGCCCTCAATAGTCATGATAACTTGCCATTTTTATGAAATCTGACCTCCACGGTGCAACAATAGAACTTTTGAAAAAGATCAATGTGCTATCTAGAAAAAAAAAAAAAAACTATCATCATTTAAAACAAAGTTGATGAAGGACATTCTGTCTTATAACACTCCCTTACGCCCTTTCCAGTCACGAGTGTAAAAGGTAGAAAGACCAATATTGAGAAACAGTCACCTTGGAGGAGACCTGTTCATTTAGTGGAACACAGCAATGAGGTTTTGGCTATACAGAGTTAGAGGAATCAATGTGTTTTGCACAAATAAGATGGGATAGATCTCAGGAAAGAAGCTTGAGAGCTTTAAGGACGAAACCAACTACTTGAGCAAGAATCAAAGAAATGCTAATTTATCACACCTGCATCTTTCCAGGGCAGAGGGGTGGGACCATCTGGAAGATGTGATTAAAACCAAGTACAGTGGGCTGCAAGACAGAACTGAGTCAAAGTGCACTGTGCACTGTTACAGCTTGAATGATCACACACACAGGAGGAGGGCTGTTCTGCAGTATTGGGGTTATTGGACTTAGTCCTTTATTCTCAGGTGTGGTAGGATAGGATGGGTTCAAACGCTGTCTGAGTTAGACTATCAGTGCCTTGCTGGCATTGTATTTTACTCATGTTAACATTTTACACATTTAGTTTAAACGTGCAGCTTTATCTTTCAGTTACTAGCCTACATTTTGAAAATGCAAGTGAATTTTTATTATGGATCTCATCACCACTTAATAGTGGAGTTCTTTACAGTAGTATATTATTCATTACTGTAAAGGAATTCCTGAGGCTGAGCCTTATAAACAGAAGAGGTTCATTTAGATCACAGTTCTGGAGATTCAAAGATATGACATAATATTAGCTCAACTCTGGTAAGGGCCCTTATGGCCATGGCACCTCAAAGAGGATCATTTCATGGCAAGAGCATGTATGTAGAGAACAGATCACATCACCAGACAAGAAGTCAAAGAAAGGGGAGGAGCCAAACTTCCTCCTTTTAAAACAACAGTTTCTCAAGAACTAACTCTGTGATCCTATAAGACCTACCTTACTCTCATCCTAAGTCATGCCCATCAGCTGCTTAGAAATCTCCCACTAGGCTCTGCCCCCAATGGTCTCCCAGTTCCAGTGTTGTCAGATTGAGGAAAAAGATCCCAGTACATGAACCTTGGGTGACAAAAAAACCTTTAAACCACAGTGATCCTCTGTTCGGCTTTAGCCTCATTGCAATGTCTATTAAAAACATTGAATGGTTTCTGGAACATGGCTAATACAGTACAAACAAAAGTATTAAGATAATATTTCTGACAGATTGATAAATGTTACCATTCATGAACCATCATGAGCCATCTCTCCAGCCCCCAGCATTCATACTTCTAAGAGGAAAAAAAAAAGGAATAGATATTTTGGATGAAAATGTACAAAATTATAAGTTGATACATTTACTGAAAAGTACTTGTACAGTGGTCAAAATATTTTTAACTTGGGGGGCTAGAGAGATGGCTCAGCAGTCAAGAGCACTGGCTGTTCTTAAAGAGGACCGGGGTTTGATTTCTAGCACCCACATGGCAGCTAACAACCATTTGTAACTCCAGTTCCAGGAGATTGAACACCATCTTCTGACCTCTGTGAGCACTGCATGACGCAGGTGCACTTACACACATCCAGGCAGGCAATACACTCATACACATAAAACAAAAATAATAAATAAAATATTTTTAAAGTATTTTTAAATTCTCTTACATTATAAAAATGCAAAACATGACAAATGAACTCTCCTAATTTTTTTCCTTAATATGATTTTTACATACTCAAATAATTTTAAAAGGTTAGTAAAGTCCAAAACCATAACTTGATGATAGAAAACATGTTTTTTAAAACAAATTAATTTTTAAAGCAAAATAATAATTTACTGTGTTTTCTTCTCATTTCTCTAAGGGTTAGCACCTCATTTTACCTTACAGTTGACTTGGTGAATAATTGAAGTCTCCTGCATTCAAACTGTGCCTTTAACAAGAAAATGCTGTTCAGAATCATCCAGTGAATACCTGTAATCCCCATGACTAAATTAAGTATTTGAGATAATACATCAACATTTCAAAATCATAGTTCTATTTAATGCATATAATGTTAATGCAGCAAGTGGTATCCTGGGGTTCCTTCCATTTTTCTGTAAAAATATACATTAATATGAAAGTACAAACAAAGGGACAGTAGAAAACCATCATATAACTATTTATTTTGGAGAAATTTACTCATTTTTTTTAAGTGAAAATGAAGTCTTCTGCTGATAAAGGGAGACAAAAGCATCAAGTCAATATTTGAAGAGGGCAGGGGAGTGCCAACTGCCAATTTGCTAATCAGTTTGCCTAGACGTCCAAGTTGTCTGTCTTTCATTGAGAATGCATTTCAGTCTTGTTTATTAAATTTCAGATGGCTTAGCAAAACTGCCAACAAGAGGACTAATTGGTGCCAATTATAGGGTTTCTCTCAGAGGAATTGGAATGAGCCCACACATTCATTCGTTTCACAGACGACTCATCTTCTCTCAGTTTAATAAGCACGATCAGCCACCTTGATACTATTCTAGATACAACACAATCTCTGATTTGTCCTCATTGATATTTGGTCTGAAGTTAGATCAATAGCCCTTATTACTAGAACTGACACAGCAGACTTCCCAGAATTGGACTTTGATTTTCAGTATTCTCAATATTGCCATATCTGTAAAAATACAATAAATTGATTCATAAGAAACAAGAATACTGTTTTTAAATATTTTTGAAATGCTACTTTTGACAGTCTTTTTTGGAAAATTAAAAAGTAACACAAGCTGTCTACTATATCACACATCTCTAAATTGGCATTGCCTAAAAGTATTGCTTTAGTCTAATTCTGAATGACAGGCACTATTTTTAATGCTTCTATTTTAATGTAAATAACTGCTCTTATCCCTAAATGTAATGCCCTGCCTCCTCAGACCTCAACTAATATGATATGTCTCCTCTTTAAAGCTTCTAAACATCAGAACAGTGTCATAGTGTATTCTTATAAATATGGAGTTATTGCATTGCAAAAAGAAAAAAGTTTTCCTTCACATACTATTTTTTAAAAGGTAGGATTATGCATTGCAGAATTTAGGAGATTAAAGGTTAAAATTTATCACGTAGTGTAGAGTAGACTATACCAGGTTTTGAAGCATGTATTTCATATGCACTAATTCAATCCTCAGGGCAACTTTGTTTTGTTGATAATGATGATCTCTCTTCAGTGATGAGAAAACAGTCTCTGAGTCTTTGCTAGCACCATACAAAGGAGAACATACTGTGGAAATGAAAGGAGACACACAAGGAATGGCTAGCAACTTCGGAGTATAAATGTATTTAGCACAAATTAAAAGTATTACATGTGAGGCTGGGGAGATGGCCTCTGTCTGCTCTTACAGTGGACCTGGATTTGATTCCCAGCACCTACATCGTGGCTAAGAACTGTCTGTAACTCCAGATTCAAGGGATCTGATGCCCTCTTCTGAACTGTTCAGGTATTGCATGCCTTACGCACATGCAGGCAATATACTCATATGCATAATTTTAAAAAATAATAATAAAATATTTTGAAAGAATTACATGTGTGCCAAAGTGAATATGGGTTAATGTAACAAGTATGCTGGCTCTTTCATTTTATTTGAAAGCATGTGGAGAAACCAAGCTTTCTTATTTGTGTCTACATAAAAGTAATTAGTTCAAAGACTTATTAGAGTTTCTCAACCAAGTAAAATTATTTTTCTTAAATCCATTATCCAACCATCACCTAAATATCTTCTTGATAGCACAATGTGCAGAATGAATAAACATCTGGTAAAGACAGAAAAAGGAAGAAAACTCTAGATTTCCACAGATTGATCTGGAGAGAGACTCCTGCTAACATACAGTGGTTAACATGACCTGAAGAATTAGGAGACTGTCAGGAGAAAAATCACTGCCATGTTTGGCTGCAGAATAAACCCATCACTCTTACCATAGGAAGCCATTTTCTTTTACATGTAGCATGTAATAAACGTGAGTCATTGAAAAGCTTTGTGTTTCTACAGGTTGATATTAGTATTTTATTCTACAAAATAAACTTCTTTAAAATAACATTATATAAATTCTTTTGCTATAATGAGCATCAGGAAATCTAAAATTTCTCTAATAGTAAACTTTAGCATCTTAACAGGTTCATCACAGGAATAATGACTAACATTTATTTTTTAAAGTAACTTAATTCAAATGATCATTGCATACAATAAACTTGATACATACTACCCTTTTTCATGCCTCCTAACATATGTTCTTAGTTTTTTGTTTGTTTAAGATTAGAGAGTTGAAACTATCTTTAAAGAGTCCTATGGATTTGTTAGTGAGAAGTTGAATAAATTTTATTTTATACCTGTCTGCAGGAGGTAGTTGCAAAATATTTTCACCACTAAGTACGTACTTCCATTGCACCTGTTACAGAAATGGAATATAGTGGACACAGAAAATGAACAGAACTAGAAAAAATATTGTGAAGAATGATTACATACCTTACCTAACCCCATGATACTGTAAAATAAAGTTGGGTAAAAAAAGATGAAATGTTTTGGAAACTTAGACCAACCATCATTATATGAGAAATCACTTGCTGCAGCATTTTGTGAATCTATATTTGTCACAATGACAGCAACAAATTCCAATCAAAATAGAAGTCCATATATTTGACGTTAATTCACGATTCACTGACTTCATTCAGCTGCTCTACTTTGTTTGTTTAGGGGGATGTTTGTGGTTTTCTTTTGTACCCATCTTTCTATTCATTTCTAGCTTAAAAGCAAGGAATTGTTTTGTCCTGAGAACCCTGGTTAAAATTGGAAGGAGTACAAAGGTATAGGAATATAAAAGGATTTCTTTAAGAGAGTCTAGTGAAGTCTGATAAGCCTCTCTAGGAATTTCAGGATAATTTTCTCATTAATTAAGATTAAATATGGAAACATGTGCTGAGGGATTTTAAGAGCTATGCTAATGAAGCCATGGAAATTTCTGATGTCTCCACAGATAAGGAAATAATGCCATGGTGTGGAGAGGAAATTTTTTTTAATGCCTTCATACAACCTTGGGCAAATGAATTAACAAAAGGTGCAAGTGAAGCTTACGCTTAGCATAGGAAGCTACAGTTTAATTTTCCAAAGGCTTCTTAAAATTGCATCGAACATCACATCAAAATTGAAAATGGCGATGTTTCCCTAAGCTTATTTTCTGAAAGGACAGTGTGGATCAGATTGTACACTGTATCATAAAGCTTTTTTCTTCCCCAAAATGTTACAAAATGTCAATAGAGAATGGAAGCCCAACTGCTGGAGATCTCATTTTTAACCATGTAATTTATATACTGGGAATTTGACATAAAGGAGATTTCTGTGTTGTAGCAGAACATCATTTTGAATGTCAAAAAATCCTCAGAGGATTTGGTAACAAGAGCCATTCAGTACAAAATATTCCGCGTACTGTGATACACTGAGAACTGTTCATTAACGAGAGGCAGGAAATAGTTAGAAATGAATGTAGGTGCTTAGAAGATTTGCTGGTATTGACAGAGGGAGAAAGAGCACCTCTGATTCATCTGTTATGGAAATAAGTTGACAATGCTTGCCCAATAATTTTCATTCAGTATTAGCTTAAAATCTTCACCAGCTTAGTATTGCTACCTTGCATCTAACTGTTTCAAGAGAAAGCTGTGCTTTTAAACAACCTCAACAGGAATGAGCATGTATGCCAATAAATATCTAAAACCTGAAATAACCTCTCTTAACCAACACTATTGATAAAAAGAACAATTAGTTTAAAGGGGGAAAAGAAATATAGTCATTCTATGATACACTATAGAAATCTGCAGCTATTAGTAGCTTAATACCATAAATAGGAACGAACCAAGTGAACTAAGCAATTATTGAATACACATTTCAAAATAAGCACATTAATCCCCGAAAATACATCCAACATTAATATTCATCCTATGCAAATCCTACTTCTAGTTTATAAACATGGAGTAGTCACTATACATTTCACCCAAAATATTTTTACAATATTTAGTGTCCTAGTGCCATAAAGACACCAATTAAAAGACTGAGGGTGCAGCTCAGGTGCAGGGATTGTGTTCATCAGGGAAGAGGCCTGACACGTAAGTCCTGGCACCACAAAAATAAATAAATGATAAACAAGCAAATACTTTATGGCAATGTTTTATCTACATAGCTGTAATTTGCTCTACTTTTTTTATAATTTAGAGAAGTTCAAAAGAAAGGGTATTTTTGATTGAAGAGAATAAATATTTAAGTACAGAATGATGAAACCAGAGAAGACAAAATCAGTAGATAATATAAAATAAAAACCAAATAATGAGAGCATCCCTTTAATAGGAAATAAAATGATTAATATTTTGTAAATTACAAAAGACAGATAAGAAGTTCTTACTGAAAATACAAAGCTCGAAGATAAACAATGTTCAAGTGAACAGTAAAATCCTGTTTGCCTCCTCATTATTTTGTTGTTTTCTTTTGTTTCTTCTATGATTTTTCATTGAGTTTTTGTGCATTTCATAAAATACATCTTAATCAAATTTAGATCCACTCCCCATAGCCCCCACCACCATCAAAATCACCACTAGATTTCAGGTATTCTGTCATATATGTTAAGTCCTATCTGGTCAAGCATTTGTATCCAATGTCCTTCAGAGCAAGTTCATCCACTGGAGTCTAGTCAGACTATCTAGAGTCACTCCCATAAAGAAGACCTACTCTTCCTCACCCCTCAGTAATCATTTGCCAATAGTAGCTTCTTGGCTAAGGTGGGGACCTGCTGCCCATTTCCACCATTTTATGCTGGGTTTTTGTCTGGTTGAGCTGGCATGCTGTCACCCTTGTCGCAAGTTCATGAGCAAGTTCCCAGAGGCCTGAAAGCCTTTGTTTCCTTATGTTCATGCACCAACCTTGGCTCTTACATTCCTTCCAAACCCAGTCTTTTGCAATGGTTCCTGAGCAGTGGGTGAGTGAGGTTTTTGAGACAAGGTCTCCCTGTAGTCCCAGCCGGCCTGGAGTTATCTATGTAGCTACTAGCTGTGTAGACCAAGAGGCTGGCCTCTGGCTTCTGAGTGCTGGTATTAAAGATGTGACCCACCACGCCCAGCTTCTTGTCTGCCTCATTATGATAATAGCATGTAGAATATACTTAGTTCATTTGACATTAATACTATTAATGAAAAAGAGAGATGTTTTCCTATTACCTTCCTAAATTCATATTGCAAAAGACAGATTCACAGGAGAAAAGCATGCAAATTTATTCAATATAAATTATCTAAGAGACATGAGCTGTAGTAAGAAAGTAGAAACTCAAATAAATTGTTAAATTTACTATATAGTCTGAAAACTATTTTGAAGACTCATGAGAAATATAATGGGACAAGGCCATGTGGACTATATATACTAAACCGGAGGAAGTGTCAAGGTGGTTTGTCTTGATTGCTGTCCATGTCTCTGTGTCTTGGAGGTGAGATTGTTCTTTCCTTAGTGTGTGGAAACACCCCTCACATGAGGGTCCCTTGACTATTTCAGAGAAGATTACCAATTTTCACTTTAGGTTTTATGACTTCTATCAGGTGAAAATAGAATAGGAAAGTCAGCACTGCATAAAATCCCGTTTAAAGCACCCCAGTATGCCAAGATGCTCCATTTTGGAGTAACCTATCCTGAAGCCCATTAATGCCAATAAACATAACATAATGGTATACACCACTGAGTATCTGCATAGAAGACCAAAACATGAGGCTAAGCACATTAAGTATATTTTAATCCTCAGAACCTAACACGTATAATATGAAGCCCATTTTAGAGAAGTAGAAAATCAGTTTCAGATTTGATAAAATAACATCTGATGTCAGTTAAACACTGCTGAAGAAGGTTGTGATAATCTTTAGTGTTAAATCGGCTGGATTTGGAATTAGCTTATCTAGTATACATACCTCTATGAGGGTGTTTCTAGAGGTTTAACTGAGGTGAGACAATCCACCCTGAATGTGGCTGGCACCATCTCACGGGATGGGCTCCCAGACTGATCAGAAGGAGGAAGGAAGATGAGCTCTGACTGCTTCCTGAGGGATGATGCCACATAAACAGGTGCCTTACGCTCCCAACATGACGGCCACACCTTCCTTATCATGATGGACTGAACCTCTCAAACCATGGGCCCAAATCATTCTTTCCCTTTTTGAGGTGCTTTTTTTTCAGTTACTTTGTCATAACAATGAGAAAAATAAGTAGTACACAGTGATTTCAATCAATATTCTTTGACTACAGATCCTCTGAAATTTTCACAACTGCTTTTCCCAATTACCTCATAGGATTTATGGTCTATTTAATGTGAACCAGCCATTGTGTTAAGTGCTAGGTACTATGCTGGGTGCTGGGAGCTAAGAAGGTAGAATGTATGCAAATACTAACATAAATTCCGATTCAGTTTCATGCTTACCCACTGTATTGTTTCCGCTTCCTGGGCTGAGTTCATTGCCTCATGCTTGAGAAGAATAACAAATGAGAACAACAGAAGAAGGGCAAGCAAGGCTTTATTGAGAAGCAGGGTAACAGCTCCTTGATGCTCCAGGGAAGCATTTTGAAAATGGGTTACCAAGCAAGTAGTACTCTGGATCGGAGGGTATTTTATTATCTTGGGAATGGGCTGGGTTTTGTTTGTTTTTGGTAATGCCTATATGTAAATTAGACATCCAGTTGAGATGAACCTGGATGGTCAATTCGAATGTATATGAGGGTTTCTGATTGGTCAAGTAATTGAATGGAGAGCACAGATACAAGGGGGATCACCAAAGGCCCCAAGGAGGAAGAAAAATCAGAAGTAAAAAGAACAATGGCTGATGATCAATGAATCTCTTGATTAGTCAGGTCTCTTTGGATTTCAGTTCCTGGAATCTTTGTTCCTTGAGCTCATCACTGATTGTAAGGTTTGGGGGTACAGAATACAGGAGAGGAAAAAGGGGCCTTCCGTCAAAGTGACTACTGCCCCAGGGCAGGCACCCTAGGTACTTGTAAGGATATAGCTGTGGCTGGCTGACTACTGGGGATCAGAACACTCTTGAGAAGTTTACAGCCCCCTTATTTCCCTCTTCTCCTGGCACCTTTTGATCTGGTTTATCTTGAGAGGCAGAGAGTTTACGATATCTTCCTGGGACCATATTCTCAAGGAGACAGGCTGTCTTGGGGAAAAGACTGTCTCAACAGTTTTCCCAGGAGGGTAGGAAGTGGCTGACTGATGATGCTGGCTCTCTGCAAGGGGACATTCTATCACTGATTCCATAGAGTTTCCACTGAGTCCATAAAACTTCTCTGTTCTCAGGGTTGACTATCACTTTCTCTAAGGTATGTAGACATTTGTTTCTTTGGGACATGTGACCTAAGGATTGTGACTGTCACTCTCCTAATTGCTATCAGTGTGACCATGGACTGATTATGAACTTCTTGGAGTCTCAGTTTGTCCTCTATAAAATGAAAATGACAGTGTGATCTTTATTGTATTGCTATGAAGATGATTATGAGCATTAAATACCCAGCAGATAGGTTGGCAAGGACCTGGTACATGCACAAACAGATCAGTCATTGTTGGTATTTTACTGATATGACTGTCACAATATCAGATTCTTGGAATATCAAAATATTAGTTCGAATCTTTCCAATTCTGCTAGATAAATGTATACTACACATCTACTAGGTTAAATAATTCTGATTTCTAGAAGGCTTAGATCATAGAGATCTTAGCAGAAAATTATTATTAAAAACACAACTCATTGATTAAAAATTTCCAAGTCTATTATGATTTTTGAAGGTTGCATAAAAATAAGTAAACAAGAAACTTATCTAATAGAAGTCTCTCTGTCCTAGTTTGCTTTCAACTGCTGTGACAAAACTCTCTGACCAATACCAACTTGGGGAGGAAAGGGTTTATTCGGCTTATGTCTCCCGGGTCACAGTTCATCAGGGAGCCCAAGGTAGGAACTCAGGGCAGGAGCCTGGAGGCAGGAGCTGGAGCACAGGCCATGGAAGAATGCTGCTTACTGGCTTCTTCCCTGGCCCCTGCTCAACCTGCTTTCTTATATAACATAGGCCCACCTGCCCATGCGTAGTACCACCCACAGTGGGCTGGGCCCTCCCAAATCACTCAATAATCAAGAAGATGCCCCTCAGACAAGACATTGCAACAGGCCATGCCAGTGGAGGAACTTGACCCAGATGTGTCAATTGACACTAAAGCTATCCAGGACAATACATGCTCTTGTTCTCTTGGCCTCATATGCCAACACTAGAAAGACTGAGTCAATCTTATATGGATTCAATCAACAATTAATATTAATTAAATGGATGCATGATTTCCCTTCCTGAGAGTGTCTGTGTGGTTTTTGGGTTTTTTTTAGTGTCTGTGTGTGTGTGTGTGTATGTATGTTGTATATGTGTGTTTCCAAATTGTTTTAATTCATGAGAATACACATTTAATAAAAACAGCAAAGATAGATGAATATGCTGTCCCAAAATATGCATCTGAAGCAGCAAACTGAGGAAAACCTCTAAAAATAGGCTATAAATTTTCCAGAAGAAATTTTCATTTGTAAAATGCAGTCGAGATAAGGATTCCTAACAACTCTCTCAAATATCAAGGAGAAAGGCCAGTGTAAGTCTGCAGGACAAAACTGACTGAGCAACCTTTGTTCACCCCACTTGGCCTGGTATTTTTCCCATAGCTTTCCTCTCTACCAAGAAATCAGAACCCACTTTTCCTTTGCTTAATTTAAACCGCCCCTTCGGGTTAGTTCTCACTGGCAATGCCATCTGTAAACATGATGCCTGTTACAATAAACTTCTCTTATTAATCTTCCTAATTTCCAGAAAGCCAGACAGAAAACTTTAAATGGGTAAAAGAAAAATATTTTTCCTCCCCTATAATAGTCTAGCAGTGTCTTATTTCTTTGACACTTGCTTTTGTGGATGCTTCCCTTCCCTTGATTTAGACCACTAAATTCTAAAGGCCCACCCAAATGATTAAGCTATTTACTTCTAAATAATCTTTGTTTAGTTTTGTAAAACCCAAAGATATGGTGATCTTCAGATAACATCAGAATGTGTAATGTCCTTCTTTCTTCAGCCATGTGCATGAGCTAGCACAAGCTTATAGATTACTGTGAGGCTTTCCTTGCAGAAAAGTAATACGTTATGTTTAAAACTGCAGGAACTAGCCTCAGGAGACTGAGGTCAATTGCAATGTACCAGTCAAATATAAAGTAAAGGGCACATGCCCTGAGTAGTAAAGACTCTTCCCAGAACACAATCCTCCTGTTTCTGGGCCCCTGCAGTTCTTTCCCCTGACTATTATGGACCTTTCTTGTACCCACGTTCACTGAAATGGTCTTTTTGGAAAACGACAGATAGCTCTCTCATCATTTTAGCCTACCATCCCATGAATAAAGTTGTTCATTCCAACAACTCCTACTTTCCAAACATTGGCTTTTGAACTGCAAGAAACAGCTTGGTGTAGAGTTTGGAAAAAAAAGAACACCCTGACTTTCAGAAAATTCTTCTATCTGGTCTGGTAATCAGCAAAAGTATTTGGTTCTAAGTATGTATGGCCCTGGAGTAATGGAAGATCTCTAGAATAATATCTTTACAAACTGATGGTAGAAGAGAAAAAAGATAGTTTACTCTGAGAAAAATATTAATGAATGGCCATGAATATTCTGGGAAAATGCATTCAGGCTGCCCTAAGTAACATATTCCACTATGGAAGATGTTGCATGAACTTTGATAGTTGTAGAACAAATAAAGCCATAAATCAATGTTTACCAAAAGCATTGGTGGGGATACCAGATATGCAAGTTACGGAAAAGTGGGGAAATCTATAAGTTGTAGATGCTATCTTGTAATATTTTATTTGGGGGTTTGGTAGAAGATAGGAATCTGGTATGTTAGCACATTCCAAAAGTTTTACCTAAAAACCACAAAGACTTTAGGTCACATGTAAAGATTGATCGTAATTGGCTATTAAAGAAAGTAAAGACAACCAAAGATAAGTTTTCCTCTTGAACAATGCTGCAGCTCTCCACAATCATGAAGTTCTGGGCAGTTAGTCTGTAGGATCTTTAATGCAGATGAATTTTCCAGAGAGCTTCTGTTCATATAACTGAGCCTGAATTGGTCTTTTTTGCTATATTTGTTAGATAAAAAGGTGGCAGTGGTTGGGATTCCCCAAGAAACAGAAACAGAGAGGACTCTGCCAAAGCAAGAGTTCATTGGGCTCATGGGGATGGGTCTCAACCTGGGAGTGAATGAAAACCAGCAATCTGATGGCTACAGGGGAATAGCTTATAAAGGGAAAAGAATGCAGAAAAAGAGAATATTTTTCTGCTGTTTGGGGCTGTTTGGGGCTGCTCAGGGAGGGTGTGGGGTCTGTACCTCATGAAACTTATCAAGGAAAACATATACTGTAAAACATATTTTCTACAATTACAGGGTTCCAGGAACCCATTGCAGCTACAAGGCTTGGGAAACCTGTTTGTCTGCCTGTAGAGCATGCTCTGGCGATCACAATGCATTGGGTCATCAATTCCCAGAGCTGCTTTTTCCAGCTTTCAGGTGGCTGGGAGTTGGCTGACTTAGTTCCTCTTAGGGCCTTATGGTTTCTGGGTCTGGAGTCTCCTGGACCTCAACCCTATCATTCCAGCCTTATGTTATAAGATTTAGGATGGCATTTCTAGTCTGGCTGCTTCCTGCTGGGTTAAGTTTATAAAAAAGAGGGAGGAGGTTTGAAATAAGGTGTTGAGGCTGCATCTAGAAGGGTTCCCCTCAGGCTACTGTTTCCTGGTATCCGTTGGTGTTAGGGCATTGACCGCCCATCATATTTGTCAGTTTTTTATATCCGGCTGGGAGAAAATTAAGCAAAATTTGGTTAAAACTGGTATGAGTTAATTGGCAGAGACAATCCTGAAGACAGCAGATGAGGCATGGGGCCACTGCCAAAATGAAGCCAGTAGTGACTATGGGTCCTATTAAAGGATAGAGCCATGAGAGCACTTCCTGAAAAATTCCCTATGATGGCTGCTGCTGGTCTTTGAGAAAGGTCTAGTGCCACCTTGTGGAGGCATTGGAGATTGTATTCTATTTTACCCAACTGTTTGCCACTTCCCCTGTAGTGGGAAAAGCCTCCATCCATCCTGAGAAGGTATCTGCCAAGACTAGTAGGTACCTGAACTTTTTGCAGGCTGGCAATCAATCTAGTTGCCAATCAACACTGGAGAGAGCTCCTCTATCTTGGTAGGGTTTCAAGGAGGGAGGTGGGTGGTCCCCACCCTGAGGGGAGACAGCAGCTCAGATGGGGCAGGATCAGGTGATGTCTATAAGAAGAGGGAGAAGTTTAGGGTGAAAAATGAGGGGTTCAAGAAATTTATAAAGTGGGAGATCCCCAGTATGAAAGATGTTATGTAGATGAGTCAGGATGGAAAAGACCCAGCTTTCTGGTAGGCAATACCTGTCTCCAAGAATCATCCATCCTCCTGAGGTTGAGGTAGCCCCTTTATATGAAAGAGATTTATGCTGTTGAGGGGTGTAGGAAGGCATGAACCCTGATGGAGCTAAGAAAGACAGGTTAGCAGCATGATAATGGCATTTGCTGGCCTCCCTAGCCACTTGGTCAGCCAGGTCATTGCCTCTGGCAATAGGATCAGTGAGAGGTGGCTGCCCCTTGCAATGGACTACATCTACCTTGGCAGGAAGATAAGACGCGTCCAACAACTTAAGGATTAGTGGACCATTAATAACGGGGTCCTGTTTGTGGTAAGCAGACGTCTTTCTTTCCAGAGAGAGGCATGATGATAGAGTATATAGAAGGCATGTTTAGAAACCGTGAAAATATTGATTTCTGGCCAATGTTAATGCCCTGGTGAGTGCTATGAGTTCTGCCCTCTGTGAGGTGGTGCCAGGAGGTAAAGGTCCAGATTCAATAATGCCTGTGAGGGAAACTATAGCATATCCTGCCCTGCGGGATCCAGTATGGGTCAGGGTTGAGCTGCCATCCACAAACCAGGTTAGATCTGAATCAGGTAGGGGCTCGGGAGAAGCCAAGGAGAGTTGCTGAAGGGTCTCCAGATATGAATGAGTGAGTGGTGTGACAGAAGGGAGGAGCAAGGCAGGGTTGAGGGGAGGGCAGGAGTCTAAATGATTGAGGGATTTTCAAGGAAGGTGGCATGATAGAGTTGAAGCTTAGATGGAGCCAGAGTGCTGAGAGAACAGTGTGTGAGGAGGTCTGTAAGATGGTTGGAGGGGGGGAGAACAGAAATAGGCTCACCCAGGGTGAGTTTAAGACCTTCCTGAGCCAGGAGAGCTGCAGCTGCCAGGGCACAGAGACAAGGCTGCCATCCCTTGATGGTGGTGTCTAGTTGGTTTGAGAGCTTGGCCAGGGGGCCAAAGGTGGGTCCCTTCATTTTTCTGAGAACCCCCAGAGCCAGTTCATTATTTTCAGTTGCATATAAGAGAAATGGGGATCCTAGGTCAGGGAGGGCTAAAGCCAGTGCCTCTAGGAGGGCCTTCCTGATGACATGGAAAGACACTGTGATTGGTCCCAGGGGCTCTACAGGTTCAGAAGTGTCCCCCTTAGATGCCTCATAGAGCGGCTCTGCTAGGAGGGTAAAATTTTGGATCCAAGTTTGTAAATATCCTGTTATGCCCAAGGAGGATAAGATTTCTTCATTAGTAGTGGGGAGTTTTAGGGGTTGGAGGTGGTTTTTTTCTATCTAGAGTCAGGTGATGAGATGTGGGAGTAAGGAGAAAGCCCAGGTATTTAACTTGTGGGAGAGAGAGGTGGGACTCGGAGGGAGATACCCTGCACCCCTTATTACCTAGAAAACTGAGGCATTTGGTGGTGTGGGTCTGGGATAGTGAAAGGAATGGAGAACAAAGGAGAAAGTCATCTGCGTATTGTAGGACTATGGAAGGACTGAGGTCTAAGGTGACCAGGTCATGGGCTAGGGCCTCTCCAAACAGGTGGGGACTGCCCCAGAATCCCTGAGGTAGGATAGTCTAGGTCAGTTGGGAAGCTGTTCAGGAATTGGGGTCCTCCCAGGTAAGTGCAAAGAGATCATAAGAATCAGGGTATAAAGGGATAGAGAAAAAGGCATCCTTCAGATCTAGGACTGTAAAATGAGTGGTTGAGGAGTGGATATGTTAGAGTAGGGTACAAGGGTTAGGGACTACTGGGTGGATGGGGACTATGGCTGCATTTATGAGCTGGAAGTCCTGAACTGAGTGATAAGATCTGTCTGGTTTAAGGACAGGTAGGATGGGGTTACTGTAGGGGGAGAGGGTTGGTTTAAGGAGGTGAATCTTTAGAAGTCTCTGGACGATAGGCTTGAGTCCTTGATGGTGTTTGAGGGCAATAAGATATTGAGTCTTACAAGGGTATATAAAGGAGTCTTTGAGGGTGATGTGGATGGCGATGTGATGAGAAGCCAGTCCTGGAGTTGAGGCATTCCAAACTTGTGGATCAACCTAAGATTCTGGGAGCATCCAGGTTTTGTTTTACGGGGGAGAAGTTATAAGGGAGAGAATGAAGACCAGGGAAGGAAGAAAAGAGAGAAAGAGAGTTTCTGCATAAGGTCTCTACCAAGTAAGGGAGATGGGCATGAAGGAATGACTAAAAAGGCATGAGTCAAGGGAGTTTTCCAAAATATACAAGATAAAGGTCCTATTGTTTTAAGGAAATGGGATCTTCCATCTACCCCCAGCATGAAGATCTGTGAGGGGAAAACCCTACAAGAATAGGAGGGGAGAACAGACCATGACACCCCCATGTCTATAATAAAGGAAGTAGACTTACCAGCTACTGTAGCCACTATCCTGGGCTCCTCTATAGTGATGGTCATGGATGAGATGGGGGCCGAAGAGCCAGGGCCCTGTCAGTCTTCAGCTGCCAGGCCCAGAAGATTGGTGATGGACTCCTGCAAAGTGGATGGGGTGGGGGAGGAGAGTGGCCTACCTTGACATGGCAAAAAAGGACAATCGATCCGCAAATGACTTCTCTGTCCACATGGAGGTCAGGGTCCCTGTGTTGGTCATTGGTTGGGACATTGTTTGGCCCAATGTCCAGTCTGTCCACATCGGAAGCAAGGTCCTGGCAGCTGACACTGTCACTGTGAAGCCAGAGATTGTCTTCTTCAGAGGAGCCCTTAGATCCTTGGCTAGCAGCTAAATTTTTGTTTAGACAGGGAAAATTTGTCCATCCTAGCCCAAGCCTGCTCCTCCCAGTTATTAAAGACTTTAAAGGCCATTTCTAACAGATCTCCCTTTCTAGCTGTCTAAGTTTTCTCCTAATGTCAGAGGAAGATTGTGAGACGAAATGATGGTTAAGCATAAACCTGCCGTCTCTAGAATCTGGATCATATCTAGTGTACTGTACCAAGGCCTCAGTAAGTCTAGAAAGAAATTGTGCTGAGTTTTTTGAGGGATTTTGGGTTATTTCCTTTAGTTTATCAAAATTGACAATTTTATGGGAGGTTTTCTCTAATCCTGCAAGAAGACAAATAATCATAAAATTATGAGCCTATTTCTCTACTCTTCCATCCTGATAGTTCCGCCTTGGGTCCTGGCTGGGGACAATGAGAGTCCCAGCAAGAGAATCCTCATCAGTTACATGGAGTTCATTGGCATACTCTTAGGCCACCGTCCAAACCCATTCTCTCTCAACAGAGGTCAGGGTAGCTGGAGGATGGCAAAGATGTCATGTCAGGTCACGTAACTGAGGGTTAAATAACTGAATTCTTTAATGAAGCAGGCTGGGTCTGTGGAGAAGGATCCTAATCTTTTTTCTATTTGGGACATATCATTAAGAGAGAAAGGGATGTAGACTCTGACAACTCCTTCCACCCTGGCTATCTCACAGAGGCTGTAGAGACATGTGGGGTTAGTGGGTTGAGGCCATGAGTGAGTGTGGTGAGAGATGGGGGATGGTGAAGGAAGGGACAGAGGAGATTACTTTTCTTTAGTTGAAGGAAGTGGGGAAGCTGCCAAGGTAACTGAGGAAATGAGGCATTTATCAGAGTCCAACAAGTGTTTTAGGAGTGTCATATGAGGCATGTGAGGCATGAGGGTAGGGAAGGCAAGAATGTGGGGGGCAGAGTAGAAGGGGATGCAGCAGGGAAGCTGATTGCAGCATCCCAAGCAGCAGAGGTGGCGGCCACAGTTGGAGAACAGGAGGGGGAGTGGGGAAGGGGGACAGAAGAGGAAGGGGATGATGAAGGGGGTGTTGGTCCAAGAGGGGGCTGTTTATAGGCCAGGTCAGGATCAAAGGCTGATCTGAGGAAGTGTGGGGTAGGGGCAAATGGGTTGTTGTCAGTAGGAGGGGTTCTTGCCAAGAGGACTGGTGTGTCTGTCAGGGAGTGCAGAGGGAGAATCAGGTGTGAAGAACAAAGAAAGCTTGGACATAGGGGAGTTCAGATCATTTGCCATTACGTTGGCAGAAGTTGTCTAAATTTCTTAAAATATTGAAATCTAAGGTTCCTGTCTCTGGCCAGACAAAACTATTGTCTAACTCATACTGTGTCTGGGCAGTGATGCAAAGAAGTTTGAGGCGCTTAGGTCTGACAATGTCCAGAAGAGGCAAGCAAGGGGGGTGAGTTCAGCAAGTTTAGAATTGAGGTTGCACATTTTAATTGAAGGGATGAGGAAGAGAATGAAAAGGGCAGTTAGTGTGAGGAGATAATGCAGAGAAAGAAGGGAAATGAGAGATAAAGAAGGGAAATGAGAATGCTTATGGATGTTACCAGGGGAAGAAGAGGTTGGGAGTAAGACTGGCTAGGAAGGAAAGTACCAAAAGGAGGAGAGAGACCAAGAGGATGGGGATGAGAGAGGAAAGAGGCATGAGAGGTGTGCCAAATTGTCATGAAGGACCAATGTCCAGAGAGATGTCCCTCTGTGGAGAGGGTCCCAAAAATGAGAGTGGCACAAAGTCCCTAGAGGCAGCATCCCATGACTAGGGAGGGAAAATGTAGGATCTCCTGACGTACTGGCATGATTTAATGAGGAACAGGAGATCCAATGACTCTATGGCACAGAGAAGAAGAAGAGAAGATGGGGGGAAGAGAGAGGGGAGATCAGGAAAAGATTTGAGAGTGTTGGATGGATGGGTGAATCCACCAGGTAGGCTTAGGCAGACACAGCAACCATGCTGGACACTCAATGGTCATGGATGCCAGTGCTGCCCAGTGGCCAAAATTCTAAGTCCAGGAGTGAATGACAGTGGTGATGAAAAGGAAAGAGTCAGATGGCAGGAAGAGGGAGGGTAGCAGCAGAGGATGGAGGAAGAGGGAGAGAGAAAGACAGAGAGAGAGAGAGAGAGAAAGAGAGAGAGAGAGAGAGAGAAAGGGAGTACCTGATGGCTAAATCAGTGGTGAGTGCAATAGCCAGTAGCTGGTGGCTTGTCTGGCCAGCGTCCTCACCGCCAGACCCCTATAGAATCCAGCAATCTGAGTCACAGCATCATATTTTAGGTTAAAAAGGTGGCAGGGGTCGGGATTGCCAGGAAACAGAAACAGAGGGGACTCTGGCAAAGCAATAGTTTATTGGTGTGGCAGGGGTGGGCCTTAACTCAGGAATGAGTAAAAACCAGCAATCTGATGGCTACAGAGGAATAGCTTATAAATGGAAAAGAATGCAGAAAAAGAGAATACTTTTCTGCTGTTTGGGGCTGTTTGGGGGCTGATCAAGGAGGGCAAGGGATCTGTAACTGGTGAAACTTATCAATGAAAACATTTGCTGTAAAATGTGTTTTCTGCAATTACAAGGTTCCAGGAACCCATTGCAGCTATAGGGCTTGGGAAACCTGTTTGTCAGCCTGTAGAGCATGCTCTGGTGACCACAATGCATTTGGGTCACCAATTCCCAGAGCTGCTTTTGTCAGCTTGCAGGTGACTAGGAGTTGGCTGACTTAGTTCCTCTTAGGGGCCTTATGGTTTCTGGGTCTGGGGTCGCCTGGACCCAAACCCTATCAATATTTTGTTATTTATTTTATCTTATTTTATTTATTATTTTTATTTTATATGTGTGAGTGTATTGCCTTCATGTATGTCAATGCACTTATGTTGTGCAATGCCCAGGGAGATCAGAAGAGGGCATCTGATCCCCTGGAACTAGAGTTACAGATGGTTGTTAGCTGCCATATGGATGCTGAGAATCATACTCTGGAGCTCTTGCAACCATTGTACTTATCCACTGAGCCTTCTCTCCAGCCCCTGTATTTTGGTATTTCTGTGGGCCTTTTAGTACCTACAAAAATGATCTCTAAGATGTATCAAGAAATTAGCAACATACTTTCATCCTCTTGATATTGGGAGAAAATTACATACGCCTAGCTTTCTAGGTTCTTTGATCTATAAACTAAATCAACATCTGGCAGATTAATAGGAGAAAACCAATTGTAGTTTACATGAATGCATATGAGTCACAACATTAAGAGAACTCATAGAAGAGGCAAGAAGATTGAGATTTACGCATCATCATGAAGAACAAAGAGGCTTGATCACTTGAGGCTTCTGGAGTCTGGTAGCGGAAAAGTGTGGTAAGGACTAGATTAAGACATGATGGCCAGGAGAAGCAGGAGACACAGTGAAGTCTTGTTATGCAAATTGTAGCCCAGGATTGGGAGTTTATTGATTAAGAGTCTCCGCTGATTTGGTGTTTATCTTTCTGTACCTGGTACAAAGAGGGAAACATCCTTACAAATAGAGTTTTCATTTATGGATGGAAATTACTTTAAAAAAAAAAAAAAAAAAGGCAGCTTTCTCGTCTGGAGTGGTGGTGCACACCTTTAATCTCAGCACTTTGGAGGCAGAGGAAGGCAGATCTTTGTGAGAGCGAGGCCAAGTTGGTCTACATTCCAGACTAGCTGGGACTATAGGGAGACCTTGTCTCAAAAAGATTAAAAACAAAACAAAAAGGCAGCTGATCAGTTCCTTCTGTACATGCAATTTCTCAAAATAGCTAGTTTGAAATAATCAACATATTAAAGAGGTATATTTTAGGGTATGTTTTATTTTTATTTTTGACACAAATTCTTTCCTTATAGACCAGGTTGGCTTCACACTGAAAATCCAGCTCAGCCCCAGGAGTGCTAGAATATTACATGCATGCTCCATGAAGCCTATTTGGCTACTATGACATATTCCTGTGACAGTCATATTCTTTTCTTCATGTATTTGAGTCCCAAATAGCTCTGTATAAAAATGCACTGTGTGTAAAATGAAATGATCAGTCAGTGTCAAGGGAGACAAGGAAGAAGGTGGATAATTTCATTTCCTCACACACAGAAGCTTGATCATTAGGCCTCTAATCATTTAGGGACCTCAACTTAGACCAAATGGGGATTTATGGCTTCAAAGCAGATAAGAAGTTCAGGACTAAGTCTGAGCCTCATTATATATCAATATCTATATCTATATCTATATATTAATCTTGTAATTTATGTGCACCTATGAATTATCTGTCTTTTGTGCACACTTGTTTTGGA
>NW_008352871.1:2040532-2050537 GCF_000622305.1 Nannospalax galili | reverse complement strand
GAGAGGCAGTCAGAAAGAAAGGCAGCCTCCTGAGCTTCAGACTTCTCAAAGAAGTCCCAGCTTATTAAAAGGCATTATTTGAAACAAATAAAGATGCTCAGAGTAATAATAAAACATACTCCAATATGGACATGCGGCTCTTAAGAGAGAGTGGTGATACACGGGAAAATAGGGTCCCTTCTTAGGGTCTCAGTCTCATTCACTAAAAAAAAAAAAAGAAAAAAATTAAGAATGGATTCAAGCAGAAGTTTTAGCACAGTTTCATTAGAGTTTAAAGAAAAATCCTCAGGGCAGGCTAGCTGGAAATCTCAGCAGCTGCCCTGAGGAGGAGAATGGAGGCGAGAAAGAACAAAACTCAGGCATTTAAAGCTGGCATGAGGTCAGACACAGGCAGCCACATGGTGGTTAGGGGAGTTTTAGAAAAAGAGTAAAGAAGCCCAAAATGTAGGGGCATCCCAAAGTGGAAGGGAAAGCATGCTTAGAAAAAAGATAGAAAGAAAGAATGGAAAAGTTATAATTTTCTTGAAGCAAGCAGACTTCCAAACTGACATGCCTGTGGCTACTGAACCAGGAGGTGGAGAGTCCAGGCAGGAGAAATTCACCATCTCACTAATGCAGTAGGTGCTCCATCCATCTCTTTAACATGACTTAAGATGAACCTACATCCCTAAGAATCATCCCTTTTCCGGAAGATTGACCTAATTGAACTGGAATGTTGAGTTTCAACCCCGGCCAGAGTTTTTTATTCTCTTGACCAGTTTTCTTTTAAGGGGACCTTCTTGCTGCTCTAACAGTGGCATTTCCCTATATTTATCCTAGTTACATATACTATTTTGATGGGTTTTCAAAATATCAATGTTACAATAGCAGTGTTAAGAGAAAACTCCTGGTTAAGAGAATAGGATTTCTGACCTGAGTGGAGACTTAGCACTCCAGTAGGACCATGTTAATTACCTGGCCAAGGAATTACCCCTGGGAAGGACAGTTAAACCAAACCATGTTAAAGAGCTAGGTAGGAGAATTAGTCTCTTAATATGTACTGTACACTTCCTTCCCAGAATCCCTGCAGTAGCTTACTAGGCCACAGCCTTGCAGCTTGGTAAATCTGCCAGATTTTCTAAATTCTTCAGAAAAGCATAACCTCTTCTTTTCTTCTTTTGATTCCTTTTCTAAGCTTATTTTTCCTAATACTTTGGGCTTCCCCAACATTTTGAGTTCCTTTACTCTTTCTTTGAAACTGCACACCCTCTCCCCTACCATGTCCATCATGTGTCTGTCTTACTTCTGTGCTGGCTTAAACTCCATGACTTTTTTCTTCTCTCCTCCATTCTCTTCTAGGCAGCTGCTGAGATTTACAGCTTGTTTGCACTGGCTATTTTTCATTTAGACTCTAATAAAATTGTCCTCAAACTTCTGTTTGAATCCATTCTTAAATTTCTTTTATTATAGAGACTAAAAACTCTGAAAGGGGATCCCATTCCCCCCCGTACCATCAGGATCTTTAATCCTTATGAACAAAATTTTTATTTTGGTGGGGGGAGAGCTAAGTAGGTTAAGACCTACAATCAAGTCTGATGAGTTGCCTTCAACGCCTAGGATCCACATGGTGGGGGGAGAGAACTGATTGATGCAAGTTGTCCTTTGAGCTCCTATAGTGCACAGGTGTCCACACACATACATACATTCACACACACATGAACACACAATAAATAAATAAATAAACAAATAAATAAAGCAAAACAATTTTAGATAATTTTTTTTTCAGTGCTTGGACAGATGCTAGCAAAAGCTCTGCCACTCAGATTGATCCACCCCTAACTCCAAGAACATTGTTTTTGTTTTATTTTTGAAATGGGGGAAGAAAGAGCATCCCCTAAAGAAAAATCCTCAGGGCAGATGGACAAGTTGGTAATCTCGGCAGCTGCCTTAAGGCCATGAGCCTGCATGGAGGTCAGACATGTGGCCAACTGGCAGCCACATGGTGTGGAGAAGGAAGCTTTAGAGAAAAAAAATGAGGAAATACAGGAAGCTAGGGCAGCCCAAAGCACTGAAGAAAGCATGTTTAGACAACAGATTATGCTTTTCTGAAGAATTCAGAAAAGCATACATGCTTTCAGAGACCTACATGTCTGTGGCCAAGTCCAGCAGCACTGCACTATTAGGTGGGATCCTATGCAAGAAAAGTTCAGCATCTCATTAATGCACTAGGTATTCCACTCATCATCTATTTAGCATGATTTAAGGTGATCCTGCCTAGCTAGGGGCGGTCCTATGACCAGGTTATTGACCAATGAAACTCTAAATGTGGGTCTTTCAACAGACAGACTAGAGATTTTATAGTCTTGGCCAGTTAATCTTATGGGATTATTTGCTACTCTAACATTTTCATAGAGTAACTGTCTTTTCTCTTAAGTAGTATATTTTTCTCTTGTAGTAGAATTACATGAAGAAATGGGTATGTCCCTTAAGAACATTTTTTCCCTTTCATTTCAATATAAATTTTAGCTATGCATTGAAAATATTTAAATGTATTTTTGATTTGTCCATTGTTTGTCTTCTAGCAGTATTTGTAAGACCGAGTCAAAAACACAGTTTCTCGTACTATGGCTTTATCATCTGAAGTTTTCATTTATATAGACACTGTAAATGAAAGATCCCAAAAGAAACTTTGATCTTCAAACTGAGCAACTGATTAGCACTTCAATGATTGTGGAGAGTTTGGAATGCTGCAGATCCAGAGCCCAATTACCATATATTGTGGGTTATCTTTAGCCTCCTAAATAGAAATTCCTTGCCCATCTCTATGTCTGACTTAACATTCTTTGACTAACAGATAAAAATCTTTTGGAATATATTAACAGACTATCAGCTCACATCAAATATCATCTAAGGCCTATAGCAGAATTCTCCCCAATTTGGTAGAACCCTCCTCTCTGATGTCTCAACCAATGTATTTGAAAGGTGTCTTCATTTATAGCTATTTTTGTTCTGTTACTGTAAGAACTTCATAAAACTGCTACCATGTTGAAACATGGAATTTGAGGAAATCTGAGTCTGTATTCCTGGGGCATGGCCACTCATATTTGGTTATAGAACACAGTATCTCTTATTCTTTTTGAGGTGAGAGCTGTCTTTTTGAGTTGAGAACATCACATACACACACACACACACACACACACACACACAGACACACACAGACACACACATATGCGCACCTCATGAAATGAATCACTCCTAGTTTCAGATGCCAAGGACTATTTGCTACTGATGACAGTTTCCTTTCAGATTGGTTCCTAAAACCTAGGTAGGGTATCTGAGGGTGTCATTCTAATAGTCATTCAATATCACTTTCATTCTGTTAATTCATAAAGTGATTGAAACCTGTATTTAAAAGAGAAATTAAAATGGTAGCCTATTCAGCCTCTCTAGGTGTGTGTAAACTACCAATTAGGTGTCAACAGAAATGCTAATTACCCTGGGGTCACTACCTTTTGTGAAACCTTTCAAAATGAAAAGGAGGTGTGGCTGAGCTCATAGCGGGTTTAAGCAACCCTTTAATTGACAAATTTTATACTCAACACTTCAATTGGATAGAGAGGTTAAATCACATCCCCCTTATAAAAAAAAAAAACAAAAAAAAAACAGAGGAACCATTACATTTATCATTCACTAATTTATGAAGCAAATATCTATTGATTCTCTGCTTTGAAGCCTAGAGCCTGACAACCCAGTAGCAAATAAAAGAAGCAGTCTCTGCCTTGTAAAGATTACATTCTATATTTATGAATGAGTACTAATATCTCATCCAACATATGACTTAGAGGACGGGATTGTAGAACTCTCTTGAAGTCTAGAAGCATCTGAAGTCCAAGCTGATGTAAGGGAAAAATACAGAGGAAATCAAAGATTGAAGAGAGAGAGAGAATTTAATAGTACTTAAGTTTAATTACTTCATTGCTTATAACTTCCTGGGTTGTCACCACTCAAATCTGGTACAAGGCTAGACTGAGACATAAGGGTGCCCAGAGATAGATAATGGGATGTGGGCTGCCGCCCCAGGGCGTGACCCATGATAAGTCACATAGGCATGTGAGAGATAACAGAAAGCGGTCAGAAATGCTTGTGTAAATAAGAGATTACAGAAATCAGGAAACTGACACGTACCACCCAGAGGGTGACACACATGAATTAGCTTAAATCTATAGGTTAGGTATTTTAAAGCTATTGGTTGTGTGAAAATGCACGGGCTCTGGTACAAAGGCTGTGAAAATCCTATATAAACTTTGTCTGAAGTTGCTTCAGGGTTGATTGCTCTAACCAGGCCTGTGTGTCTTGGGAGGACGGTGGACCCCACCTAGCTGGCTTAATAAAGACTTTGCTTGAATTACATCTCCATACTCGTACATATTGCTTTCCTGGGAAGCCCACGGAGTCTTGGACCCTAACAAGTGAGTGAACTAGGGGGGGCTTCTGGGGGAACAAAGGATGAACAGAGGCAGAGTCTCTTTGTCCGGATGGGGCAGTGTAATTCGGGGGTCGCTCCCTCGTGTCTGTATAAATCCAGTATAAAGCAAGAGTCGCCATCTCGTGTCTGGTCTCGGGTTAGTGATCCCGAGCGAGGAAGTCTGGGTTGGAAGTCCCGGCCCCCAGGTTAGCAACCCTGGGTGAAGTTCAGGTAGCCAACCCTGGCCCTAGGGTCCGAGTGACTCAGCCTTAGGAAGGGAAGCCCGATCGGTGGAGACCTGGCGCCCGAGGTAGAGGAGGTTGAGCTCACCACCCTACGGCAGTCTGTGTGGTCGCCTTTTGGGAGAATTACCAGAAGTATCGAGGATCCCGAAGGTGAAAGTGAAAGTGATGAGTGTGGTGCGCACCAGAGTGAAAGAAGGACTGGTCCGAGCGAGTATGATCAGATGTGGTGTGTGTGCTTAGTGTCGTTGTTAATTGTTATGTTATGTTGTGGTTTGTATTCATGTTTCTTTCTGCGCTCTCTAGTTTAAGGCTCTCCTACCCTCCTTTCTGCCACTGAAACTCCCCGCGGGCATGGGTAGGGCAGTTAAGAGCCATTAGGGCACCTGCCACTGAAAGACTCCCGTGACAGGATAAGGAGGTCACAGCCGATATCCCAGATAAATTCGTGTCCCCCACGGAAGAAAAAAACTGTGCAAAGACAGGCACCCGTTCACAAGCACACACACTGGTCATCTTATTTGGAGTGGCACCTTTACTCTTTACTTCTGCCTTCTTTCTTCCTTACAATCCCCATTATGGGCCAGACTCAGGCTACTCCTAAAGGTTTAATTTTTTCTCATTTCATAGAAGTAAAGAAACGGGCCTTGAATATGGGCCTTAGTATCAAGAGAGGTAAGTTTGACACCCTCTGCTCTGCTGGATGGCCCTCCTTTGGAGTAGGCCGGCCAGCCCAGGGGTCTCTTTCCCTGGACCTTATCAGTAAGGTCAAGGTTGTTATCACCTGGCTGGACCCCGAGGGCCACCCTGACCAACTTCCCTATATCCTTGTCTGGGAAAATCTGGCTGAGAATCCTCCATCCTGGCTGAGTCCCTTTTTGGTGGGGAAACCGCACACTGACCCACCAAAGACTTCAGTCCTGGTCGCCTGGGAGGGCTTAAAGCTCTCCTGTTGCAAGGGTAGAATTCCTAGTGCACCACCAGTCTGCCCTGATAGTTCCTCCCTCTACCCCCCCTTGCCTGCCAAGCAACCACCCTCATATACGGCTCCTCGAGAAAGAGGGGGCAAGGCAGCCGAGAAAGAGGAGGATGAGGCTGTGGAGCCTCACAGGGACCAGGCAGCTGCTCCTTCCCCAGACTCCTCAATGGGGGAGGGCAGGTGACCAAGAGAGACAGGAAGGATGCAATTAAGTCCTCGAGGGACCAGGGAACAAGAGGGAGAAGCTCCATCTTCCACTTCAGAAGAAGCAGTGCCTATTTTACCAGTATGAGCAATTGGGCCAAGCAGCCCAGATGGAGTTCAACAATATCAGTATTGGCCCTTTTCCTCCAGTGATCTCTATAACTGGAGGACTCAGAACCCTCCCTTTTCAGAGGACCCTAAGTGTCTTATAGGTTTGGTAGAGTCCATTATGTTCACCCATTGTCCCATGTGGGATGATTGCCAGCAGTTGCTCCGCACCCTCTTCACAATGGAAGAGCGAGAGTACATCCTCAATGAGGCCAGGAAGAATGTCCTCAGAGAAAATGGAAGGCTCACCACTCTCCAGCCCACCATCGACGAGGCATTCCCGCTTACATGCCCAAATTGGGATTTCGGGACTACAGAAGGTAGGAAGCGTCTCCGCCAGACTCTAATGACCGGTCTCCAGGCAGCTGCCAGATGGCCCACTAACCTGGCTAAGGTAAAAACTATTTTTCAGGGGGAAACTGAAAGCCTGGCCGTGTATCTGGAGAGGCTGTTTGATGCTTACAGGCAGTACACCCCTATAAACCCAGAGGCAGAGGAACATAGATCAGCTGTGGTCCTTTCATTTATCAATCAGGCAGCCCCCACCATCAGGAAGAAACTCCATAAATGGGACGATCTGGGAGAAATCTCTATCAGGGAAATGTTGCAGCAAGCAGAGAAGGTCTTCAATGCTAGGGAAACTCTGGAAGACAGGGAGGAGAGGCTAAGGAAGGAAGAATGGGAGATGCAGGACAAATATAGGAAAGAGAACAGGAGGTTCCAGAGTAGGGAGAACAAGAAACATAGGGAGGAGATGGCCAGGATATTCTTGGCTGGGGTGAAAGAGAATCCTGAGTCACCCCGAAGGGTGGGACCCCACCAACCTCGACTAGGACGAGATCAGTGCACCCTGTGCAAAGGATATGGACATTGGAAAAAAGAATGTCCACTGAAAAGAAAACAAGAAAGAGGAAGAAACCCTGTTAAGACCCTGCACGTAGGAGAGGAAAATTGATGGGGACGGGACTCTGCACCCCTCCCCGAGTCTTGGGTAACTTTGTGCATGGAGGGGACTCCCATTGGGTTCATGGTAGATACTGGGGCACAATATTCAGTTCTCAACCAAGCTCACGGCCCCCTGAACCCAGGACGCACAAGCATAGTCCAGGGAGCAACAGGGTCCAAGAGATGTGCCTGGACCACCAGCAGAAAAGTGGACCTGGGGAGACATCAGGTTTCTCACTCCTTCCTAGCCGTGCCCAAGAGCCCCACACCATTACTGGGCAGAGACCTACTCACCAAGGTCGGGGCATGTATTCATTTTAACCTGAGGGGATAAAGATCATGGACTCAGAAGGGCAGCTTCTACAGCCGGTACATGTGCTGTCTCTATCCCTGGCCGACGAACACCACCTGTTTCAGGCGGATCAAAAAAAGGGGGGCCAGGGAGAAATGGACTCTTGGTTGCAGAGGTTCCCTTTCGCGTGGGCTGAGACTGGGGGAACTGGCATCGCCAAACACCTGCCCCCGGTTGTTGTTCAACTCAAAGTCACGGCCACATACCATAGAGGGGATTCTCTAGCACCCTCCAGGAAAGTGGATGACGAATGCTAGACTAACCCATTACCAAGGACTCCTGCTAGATTCTCCACGAATCACCTTCTCTGACCCAGTGACCCTGAACCCTGCCACTCTCCTGCTGGACCCAGACCTGTTGGCCCCCCTCCATAACTGTAGAGACATTCTCTCTGAGATCATCCAGGTACAGGCGGACCTAAGAGACATGCTGCTGCCAAACTGTGGACTAAATTGGTACACAGATGGGAGCAGCTTTGTGCAGGGGGTGGTCAGGAGAGCTGGAGCGGCAGTGGTGACTCACACAGGGGAAGTTATCTGGAGTGCAGCTCTGCCCCCTGGAACCTCAGCCCAGAAGGCGGAACTTATTGCTCTCGCTGAGGCTTTAGAGAGAGCAGAAGGCAGATGGGCCAACATCTACACAGATAGCAGGTATGCCTTTGGCACTGTCCATGTCCACGGCACCATCTACCGGGAAAGAGGATTCCATTCTGCAGAAGGAAAGGAACTAAAAAACTTGCAAGAAGTCCAAAGGTTGCTAGCTGCTGTTGAAAAACCAAAAGCAGTGGCAGTTATACACGTGCTGGGCCACCAGTCACTCCTGAGGCCTGAGGCCATTGGCAACAACCTTGCTGATGCGGAAGCTAGGAGGGCGGCCCTCTCGGACTCCATTATACTTGCAGCACTTGAGGTGCCCATCCCTGAACTGCCAGCCCTGCCTCCCATCCCTAACTATTCCCCTCAGGACCTTGAATGGATTAGAAAGCGAGTCCCGGGGAAGGAGCTTAAGGAGGGAGGTTGGAATAGGGACCAGGAAGATAGATTAATCCTGCCAGAAGCACTAGGGCAGTACTTGCTTGCTAATCTGCACAAGTCCACCCATTTAAGCTGGAAAAAGTTGCTCAGCCTTTTTCAGTCTGCGCAGTTGGTGTTTCCTCACCAGAGCAAGGCAGCACGCCATATCACGAGGGAATGCAATAGCTGTGCCATGCTAAGACCAGCCCTCAAGGGGGTGCACCCAGCAGGTATGTGGGAGAGAGGGAGGGCTCCATGGAGGAATTGGGAAATAGACTTCACCGAAGTAAAACCAGGAAAGTATGGGTGGGTACAAGTATTTGCTGGTTATGATAGACACCTTTTCAGGGTGGGTAGACGCTTTTCCAACCAAGCACGAGACCAGCCAGGTAGTAGCAAAAAGAATAATAGAAGAAATAGTCCCCAGATATGGGATCCCTGAGGTCATAGGTTCCGATAATGGCCCGGCTTTTGTTAGTAAAGTCCTGCAAGGACTGGCCCGAGCTCTGGGGACAGATTGGAAATTACACTGAGCATACAACCCATAAAGCTCTGGGCAGGTAGAGAGAACGAATTGGACCTTGAAGGAGACCCTCACTAAATTGGTAATGGAGACTGGTGGTGACTGGGTGACCCTCCTACCCTTAGCTGTCTTCCACTCTCGGAACTCCCCCTATGTGCATGGATTAACTCCATTCGAGATAATGTATGGGTCCCCTCCACCCATAACTCGGCGAGTACAGCTCCCCAGTGTAGAGGACCCGACCCCTGACTATTTGAGTGTGTTGCAAGCTCATGCCAAGGTACAACAAGAAATTTGGCCCCTGATCAGAGCATATCACGAAGGTGAGAGAACTCTGAGCACAGAACATGGCATAGTCCCAGGGGACATGGTCTGGGTCAAAAGACACAAGGTACAAGGTAAAGTCTCTTGAACCCAGATGGAAGGGACCTTGTGTTGTGCTATTTACCACCCCCACTGCCTTTAAGGTTGACGGCATTGTTCCCTGTGTCCATCACACCCACGTTTGGAAGGCCTTGCCTCTCAAGGACCCAGAATCCTGTGTGAAGGAGTGGGAGGTGTGGCAAAATCTTGCTAATCCCTTAAAGCTACATCTGAGCCGAAAATGAAGGGATTCCTGCTAATGAGCTCACTGTTATGGGCCCTCCAGAGAACAGTGGTGTCAGCGGGAGCCCAGAGCATCAACCCCCACCAACTGGTACGTCAGACATGGATCCTGTGAAGTGGTGATACCTATGAGGAATGGAACCGCACCTCTCATACGGCCCTGTTGTGGACATGGTGGCCAGATCTGTATGTTGACTTAGAACTTGTACTGGGGCAGTTTTATTACCTCCCCCAGAAAAAAACACCCGGAACAATATCATATGAAAAAACGGGCTTTGATTGACTCATCATCCACACTCCCTCAACCGCCAAGCTTTGAGGGCAAATGGGTTCTTTGCTTGCCCAGGTTTTCGGACAGGTTGGTGGAGGCGCAATTGTGGGGGTGCTGATAGACTCCATTGTGCTGAATGGAATTGTGTGGAAGTTAATGATGGGTGGTGGAGATGGGAGGTTTCCCCTGACCTGATTGATATGAGGTTTACTACTCCATATAACCAATGGACAGTATCTCCACTGGCCAACCACGTTAAAATCACCCTTACCTCAAAGGGAAAAAAGAATAAAAGGTGGATAGATGGGCTGACATGGG
>NW_008352871.1:2018382-2038775 GCF_000622305.1 Nannospalax galili | reverse complement strand
AAACTTTGCCTGAAGTTGCTTCAGGGTCAATTGCTCTAACCAGGCCTGCATGTCTTGGGAGGACGGTCGACCCCAGCTAGCTGGCTTAATAAAGACTTTGCTTGAATTACATCTCCGTGCTCATACATATTGTTTTCCTGGGAAGCCCACGGAGTCTCGGACCCTAACACTGATCTGTTTTCTAATTCTGAATACCCGGTAATAAATGCCATGACTTCACTTTGGCTAAAACTCCTCATATTTCCACTGTGATAGCCTAAGCTCCTCCATTTCATATGGGCCTGCCATCTTGATGAGCTGTCCCAGACCCTGCCCTGGCTGAGGCCAGCAGTTCCAGGAAGAGCTCAACACAGGGCTATTCCAAGGAGAGCTACCCACAAAGAAACACACCCATAAACCCCAGGAAGTTTCCAGTTAAGGCTTATCGCTTTTGTAACTAATTGCTTATCTGGCTTCTGTAACTGCTTGCTTGCGCACCTGTCATTTTGAGTAACTGCCTGTTTCATCAGGATATGATTTTTACCTTTATAAACCCTGCTCTCTCCCGAAGTTGAGGCTGCACTCTCTATATCCCCACACAGAAAGTGCAATTGCTTGCAAGCTAAATAAAATTCAGCTAATTCAGATCACCAAGTCTGAGTGGTCCTTCCCAGGGGTTTCAGCACCGTAACATCACTTCATGAAAAATAAAAAACAAAAACAAAACAAGAAACTGAATTCCAAACCTCAATCACTATTAGTTGTAGAAACTGACATGAAGTAATTGACAGGATTTCAAAAGCTTAAAGGGAAGGGCGCTGTGAGTTGAAGTTCCCTGAAAAAGCAGCAACATGTTGAGGTTGAGCAGACATGTCAACTAACTAGAACTTCCTGACTGTGGGAGTTGGAATATTGAAGGATGTCAAAATTACTTTACACTGTTTTTAATTCCTTAAGTGCCATTTAGTTCCCATCACTCTATCTGACTTAAAATTCCTTTTGACTAGCGTGTGAAACCTTTGGAAATGGGTTAACTTAGCAGACCCATAGATTTTACTACATAAAGGCTGAATGACATCAGATAGCATCTGAAACTGACAGTAGCATGTCCCTGGCTTTGCTGTAACACACCTACCACTGTCCCTATCAATGTGTTTGGTAAATACATTGATTTATGACTTTTTATGTATTTATTTGTTTATTTTACATGTATTTGTGTAGGTGTGTGGGCACAAGTGTGCCATGGCATATATGTGGATGTCAGAGGGCAACTTGTAGCAGTCACGTCTCTATTTCCAACATGTGGGTCCAAGGGATTGAACCAGATCATCAGGTGTGATGGTAGGTGTCTTTACCTACTGAGATATATCAAGAACCTTCTGATTGTCTTCTATTAAGTAATTATAAAAGAGTCTGTAACCACTTCCATTATGGAACATGTCCTTCTGGGCAAATTGAATTTATGTGTCTGGGTCATAATGATTCACATTCATGACTTTCTCTGTTGCTTTTGAAATAAAGCTGTGTTTTGCCTTGACAGAATATAAGTATGAACAATGGAGGGTTCTGCTTCTTATCACTACTTACAATCTCCTAGTGTGTTTGAGGAAGTCAGGTGGGTAATAAATTTTAACATGGCAGAGCATAGAGGAGTTTTGATCTGCATGCAAAATAATTGTATGCCAACCACAATAAATAATCTGGATTTATATGATTATAAAAGAATGATATAGGAAAAAAACAGAGTTGCTCTTTAGGGTTCTTAGTCTTATTCTTAATGAATTTAAGAATGAATTCAAATGGAAGCTTTAGGACAATGATGTTCAAATTTAAGGAAAAGTCTTCAGGGAAGGCAAGCTGGAAATCTCAACAGCTGCCTTGAGGAGGAGTATGGAGGAGAGAAGAAAAAAAGTCATAAAGTCACGGAGGTTTAGAGCATAGCCAACATGGAGGTCAGACATGTGGTGGACTAGCAGCCACATGGTGGGGAAGGGAAGGGAGCTTTAGAGGAAAAGTAAAGAATCCAAGGTGTTTGGGCAGCCCATCACATTAGGGAAAGCATGCTTTAAAAAGACATAAAGAACAGGAGAGGATGCACTTTTCTGAACAATTCTGAAAAGCAGCCAGACTTCCAGGGAAAGCCACTTGTCTGTGTCCCTGACCAGAAGTGTTACACGAAGGGGATGGGGATTCCGACGGGGAAAGTTCATCACCTCATCAATGCATTGAGTATTCTGCCCATTTCTTTAGCACGACTTACAGTGAATCCACCTTCCTAGGGGTGGACCTGACCACGTGATTGACCCAGCAAAACTGGTAACTTAAGGTTCTAATGAAACTACAGATTCTTATTCTCTTAACCAGTTTCCTCTTAAGGGTTTTTCTGCTACTACAGCAAAAATAGTCCTTGAATTATTCAAGAGAGTTGAGTTAACATGAATCATGTACTGTAGAACACATTCTGTTCTTTTGATCACATTAATTGAAAAAAAATTACTCAGGCCCTGGTCCGGTGGGCATCAACAATGGTTACCATTCCTAACTGAAAAAGAAAAAAAAAAGAAAAAAAAATTACATTCAAATATCCCTTAACCTGACAAATCCAAGCAGATACTGCAGAAATAATATGTTTAGGACCAGTAGGCAGTTATTATGCTAGAAAATCAAAATGATATTTCACCAGAAAAGTATTGCATGTTTGCTTAGCAAACTAAGAACGAATGATGACCTCTTCTGCATCCTTTCTTCCTTTCTTCTTCCTTGCTCTTTCTCTCCTTTCCTTCCTTCCTGCTCGTCCTCCCTTCCTCCCTCTCATTCTTCTTGATTTGGTTTTTCCTTTTCACTGTCAGTTTAAAGTATCATAATATAAAGTAAATGCTAACTGAAAATCCAGTTTAGAATGGAAAACTTTGTCTCTGAATATATCTATGTATCAACGAATCTATCATCTACCTTTCATCTATCTATCTACCTATCATCATATACATATGATAGAGTGGAGATAAGGATGGGAGATAAGGAGTTTTGTCCATAGCTAGGATTTTTGTTGTTGCTGTTTGTTTTGCTTAGTTTACATTTATATATTATTTTGTGGGGATGGGTCACATGCCACAACCTTCATGTGGATATCAGAAGATACCTGTGAGAGTCAGTTCTCACTTCCTAACATGTAGGTCCTGGGGACTGAACTCAAATAGCCAGATTTGGCTGCAAATGTCTTTACCTGTTGAGTCATTTTGTTGGCCCTTAATGCTAGTTTTTAACTGTAATTTGCCCGCCTTGTAAGTGCCCAAACCCTACTTCTTCAGAATCACATATTGCCTGCTTTTCATGTACTTGCTAATCTAATGGACAAATGATAAACTTGACATGATGCAATGGTTTCAGCAATTAAAAAACAGAGAACAACTCTCAACAACCACATAGATCAATTGTGTTCATCTACTATGAAATTTTATAACTGAGCAAAATTTTTATTATTTTTTTCTTTTCCTTTTTTTTTTTTTTTGAAACAGAAACTCTCTATGTACACCAGGCTGGCCTCAGTCTCATAGAGAACTGCTTGCCTTTGCCTCCCAAGTGCTGGGAATAAAAGCATGCTCCACTACACTGGCTTTTGGTAATATAATGAAAATATTGGATACATTCTTTTAGAAAATGCATAAATACATGGAATATGGAAACTACATTAAAAGCTGCATAGAGGCCTTGATATCTATGCCAGGAAAGAAATTTTATCCATGGAAAGATCATAGACATTGGATCCTTCCAACCATAGAAGGATTTCAAAACATACTGTCATCTTGTCCACAGACAACATTTTCTCTGGGCTTCAAATTTCTCAACTGGGGTAGTAATTGCATCAACCTGATGAGGCTGGTACAAGGATTAAGTGAGATAGTAAGTATAAAGCATAATGAACAATGTTGGGCAGAAAGAGATTTCATATAGTACCTGCTACCAACTTCCTCATAATAATAATCAATGATGATTATTTATAAAACAGTATAAACATGAATCATTTCATAGACTTGTAAACAAATGAAAGTATGTAAAAATGCAGGTTTTCATAAAGAATGTTTAGTAGAGTCAGTTATTCTAATCATTTTACTTTTCATTTCTTTTCCTACTAAACAAACTTGAGGAAATGAATGCTGTGGTTCCCTGTATAATAGAGAAATAAACTTTAATCATGGTCTGTGATACAACACAGGGCTTTGGAAACTACTCTGCCTTTTGGCAAGAAGAATGTACTTGAAAATATCTTTCAGATAACTATAAATGTAACTATATGAAAATATAAAATAAACAGTTGTCAAAACATTTGCTCAACTTATTAATGAGGAAAGCGGTAAGATGTGAAGATCAGTTTAAAACCAATTTGAAAAATAAAGATACATTTAAGATTGCTGTGCTGGAGAGCTTTAGTGTCAACTTGACACACCTGGGTTGAGGGTGCCTCATTTGGGGAGTTTCCTCCATTGGACTGGCCTGTGGCCATGTCTGCCAGGCATCTTCTTCTTGATTATTGAGTAATGTGGGAGGTCCCAGCCCACTGTGGGTGGTGCCATCCCTGGGCAGGTGGGCCTGTGTTGTATAAGAAAGCAAGTTGAGCTTGGGCTAAGGGAGGAAGCAGCTTTCCTCCATGGTCTATGCTCCAACTCCTGCCTCCAGGTTCCTGCCCTGAGTTCCTACCTTGGGCTCCCTGATGAACTGTGACCCAGTTGATGTAAATGGAATAAACCCTTTCTTCCCCAAGTTGGTATTGGTCAATATTTTGTCACAGCAATGGAGAAACAAACTAGGACTGTTGTTGAAATGAAATTTCTAAGAAATGTAAAATTGATTGATATCCTGTGGAACAGTGTCATGTAACAATTGGTGCTGTTTTTTACTGAGCAAAAATTAATTATATATTATCCAGACTAAATTCACTTGAATTGTTATCACACAAGAAAATATTTACAAAAGTAAATTTTCTACAGTTTAACTTTTATCTGAAAAGTTCTAGCCCAGAAAGTCAGTTTGATGTTCATGATCCTATAAAAACACATTTCCACTGAACGATCTGCATAACAACAAGCACATCATCAAAAACACACCCAGTCATTACAGAGGTCTTGTGTGGCCTCAGCATCCTTGTCCTTGTGCTTTCCACTGCATGTATCCAGGGGAGATGAACAGAGCCAATGTGGTATCGAAGTCAGCCTCTACTAGGTAGTAATCACATGATCATAAGATCTTCCTGGAACAATTTATCTGGTCATTCATTGAAGAACTTAAGAGGAATAATCTCAGCTGCTTCTGAACTTGGTCAATTATGATATAAATTTACAATTTTGATTACAAAACTGTCATCAACATTCATATTTAGAGTTCAATGTAAAAGTAAGTTTTTGACTACTTTGGGTAAATATCAAGGAACAGAATTGGTATGTAAAAGCTTATTTAGTTTCACTAGAGTCTGCAAAACAGTCTCCAAAATGTCTCTACCTTTTTGTATCCTCATGAACAATGAATGAGCGTCCCTGCTGTGTAATGTCCTTTCCACTATGAGGTGACTTAGTATCTTGGGCTTTGGCCAGTCCAGTGGGATGTAAGACTATCTTACTATTGTTTCAACTTGTACTTCTCAGTGACATGTGTTATTTGCTGGAAGTTGTATAACTTTATAATTTACACTTTGGTCTATGATCTATACCTAGTACATTTGAATGAAGAATACATTATCTGTGTTTAGTTTTTTTTTTGCATTTTGCTTTGTTTTATTGTTTTGGGCATGTAGACATAAATCATTTCAGAAAATTTTTTTAAAAAACCTTTCCTTGCCCTTTTTGATTTTTTGGGGGTTTTTTTTTTTTTTTTTTTTTTTTTTTTTCTCTAACATGAGCTGGTTATACTTATGAGGATCAATTTCTGAGCTCTTGGTTCTTTTCCATTTATTGTTATTATTCCTTGAGCTTTTTGATCATGTGTCTTGGTGGTCACAATTAATTTTTGGCTCATTTTTAATCATTTTTCTCCAAAATATTGCTTCTGTTCCTTTGCCTTTTTCTCCTCCTTTTGACAGTCGCATAACACAAAAGTCTTGTGTAATGCACTCCCCACAGAGTTCTTGGAACACTCTGGTCTTTCTTTTCCAGCCTTTATTTTTATTGTCCTTTTGCTTTTCTATTTTTGCAATTTGCTATTGGCATATCCATGAGCTTAGTGAGTCTTTTCTCTTCCTTGTCCAGTGCACCAATACCTTCATGGAAGGCATTCTTCCTTTCTATTATGGTGACCCTCATCCCCAACAATCCTTTATACTCATTATCAGTCTGCTCACCTTGTCCATCTGTTTATCATGCCATCTACTTTATTCATCAGAACTTTCAGCAGATTAGTCATGGTTGTTGCATATTCCTGGTCTGAAAATTCCAACATCTCTGATATATTTAAGTCTGGTTCTCGCTCTGTCTCTTTGTGCTCCTCAAATTATTTGTTTCTTATTTTTGTCTTTCTGTTTTATTGTAAATTTTTTATTTGGTAGCTATATATCATGTACTAATGGAAATAAACTATAATAAATAAGCCTTAGTAATGTAGTGGTAAGAGGAAGAGGGAAGTATGCTCTAGTACTATGCTTAGCTTTCATCTGTCAGTGGAAATTTAAGCACACAAGCTATGGGCTTCATAATAAGTGCTTCTGCTGCAGAAAGAACAGATAGCTGGAGAGGACAGGACTTGAGTGTGTTTCCACCTTCACATAGGTTAGGTTGTGTTAAAAAAAAAAAAGTCCCAGAAGACCAAACCCTAGTAAAATAGCTGCTTCTAAGGGTAGGCATTGTCAAGGAGAACAGAATGCTCCCATATCTGTCAAAGTGGCTTCTTTTCCTCAGCTTTTTCTGACATAAAGTGATTTTTTTCCCTCCTATATGCACTATTAGGAACTGATTGAGCTAGCTCTTAAAGGTAAAACTAGTACACCCTTCCTAGACTGGGTCTTGGGGATGTTTAACTTTCAAATTTACCCATGCTAAGCTCCAGCAGTTCATCTATTCTACTTCAAGTCTCCCTCTGTGCCACTAATTCCCATGGAGAGTCTGAACATACATTTATGCCTGTCTGTTCCTCCAGTTTTTTATTTTATTTTATTTTATTTTATTTTATATGTATGAGCATATTGCCTGCTTGTACGTAAGTGCACCTGTGTCATGCAATACCTATGGAAGTCAGAAGAGGGCATCAGATCCCCCTGGAACTGGTGTTTTGGATCATTGCTAGCTGCCATGTGGGTGCTGGGAACTGAACTCGGGTCCTCTGCAAGAGCAGCCAGTGTTCTTAACCGCTGAGCCATCTCTCCAGCTTCTATCTCTTCAGGTTTGAGAGCAGTAGTTTGTCCTATAACCTGATTATCTGAAAAATCTAAGAACAGGTTGTTCAGGTTGTTCAGCCTTTTCTTTACTTATTATTATCATTAAGACTTTAAAGCTCCTAGCCTGCTGATTGAGAAGTCCCTGTGCTGTTTCACTGTGGTCTCATTGCACAGAACCCAGACAATTCACACAGTTGAATAAGAATTGCCAGCAGCTATTTAACAATGGACAAAAAACTTATCTAAACTTATCTAAACCTTCTGCTTTTTTGCTTGTAATTCAGTGACTGGTGGAAAAAATACTATAGTCACGGTATATATTTTTCCACAGTTATAGAGAAAACACACTATTTAAAACACACTCTTTCTTCTTACTCATAGGTTCTAAATACTGTGCATCTCTTGAAACACAGTATCTGCCTATGGGTTCCACAATGGAATCAATTCTAGTAATAACTATTTCGGAAAGCAGTTTGTTAAGCAGTGGAAAACTGTGATATTCTAACTTCCAATGTGACAGTAGACACACTTAGAACTTTATCCAAATAATATAGTATAGTAATGTGCTTAAATTCCATTCAGTGCATCAATGGAAACAATTTCAAAGCTATGTGACATGGAGTTTCAATGATTTCAGCAAAATATTTTTTACTCTTTTTTTTTTCCTCTACTTTTAGTATGCTTATTGCTTAATTGTTCCACAAGCAAACATCATCTTTTCTGCATATAAATATTCAAATATCTTCAGTAAACATATAGTCATAAAACTCTTTTATGTCAAGTTATTTATCCTTAGCTTGTTTTCATTATTTGTCTATTGGAAAATTCCCACCCTCATATCTTTTCTCTTAGCAATTAATTGAACTATTTTTGCTATTGAAATGTACTGTATAGTCCTTATGAATTGGGGGATTATCAAATATTATAGTTTTCTTGGAGTAGACAAAACTCTGATTTTTTTATTCCAATTCCCACTATTTCATACTTGCTGCAATTTATTAAAATTGCTGACGCACCAATTAATGTAAATCATGTAAAGGCTTCTATAATTTGTGTTCCAAATGCCAGATCCAGTCACAGAGCCTTGTATTATCATGAACTGCAACTTAAAATACTGGGTTCAGTTTTCATTTACCTAATGTTCTCCAGTCAGAAGACATGTCTATTAAGGACATCTGTTACGATTTGGAAACCTCTAATTTTAATGGGAAATAATAGAGTTCATGTCTGTAGATTAGAGGTTATGGACTAGGTCTTTACACTGGTTTGGCGCCCTTGATATATTGTTCTGCCAGCCGACTTAATATATTCACAAAAGGCCCAAAGTCTTGATTCTCCAGGCCAAAAACAAAAAGAGCGAAAGAAAGAAAAGTGAGAAAAAAACTTTCCTATCTTGTCACTTTGATCATTGCCTTGTTGAAAATCTGTCACCACCTACTAGAAAATAATATTTTGTTTCTTTTTTTTAAAGGCACATGAAGAGACAAGAAGCCAGTGAATAATTACATAGTAAATTTTACTCTGCCAGCTTACTACCAGGGGAGGAAGGAGGCAGAACAGAGGACAGAGTAAGGGAAGGGTAGAGATAAAATCCCAGTAGCTGAGAGGCCAAGCCAGGCCTACAGGGAAAACCACAGACTCTCACTTGTTTAGTTTTTTAATATTTTTCTTTTGTTAGATCTTCAGGGTTGGGGGTGAAGAAGTCAAAAACCTTTGCCTCCCTTTTCTTCTGTCGAACTGACAACCTACTAATAGTAAAGAGAATAAATGTGAGAAAACCATTAACTCTGCCAAGCTAATCAATTGTAACAATGAATCCTGATTTTTTTCCTTATTCAAGACAAACTTAAGCACTCCTTTTGAATCTAAGTCCTTAATGGCATTTTTGATTCTCGTGGGTATTTATTTTCACTGAATATCTTGCATTTGCTATGCCAAGAACCATCTAGAGTAAAAAAAACATTCCTGTCACTTTATTCAAGCTTAAACAAAGAGCACCCAAGTCAGTAAATCATTCAATGGAGCCAGCAACTTTCTGTGTCACACATGAATAATGCCTTAGCAGTCCGCTCTCCTGCCTGTGAGGTTAGCAGGAACAAAACTGTGCAAAGTTCCTACTGAAGTTCAGCCCAGAATTCCATCAAAATCCACCCATCTCATTTGACATCTGTGCCATTCTAACAGGAAATAACAGAATCAAATTTCTTTCCAACTTGTTTTCTCCACAAGAAAGATTTATGATAACCAAACTTACCAAGTTTAAGTATCACCAAAAGTTCAACAGTAACTGGAGGTCACCTCAGTGGCGATAAAAAAAGATAAAGAAAAAAATTCAATGTTGAGCATCTAGAATGACAAAAAATGAGGTAGCCAGGTTTTGCACAATATATTTTCTTTTCTTATTGGTGTGGAAAAACTAGAAAAGACCTAGATCAAATTTGAGTTACAGAATAAGAAGAGAAAGTAGAGGCTGGAGAGATGAGATGGCTCAGTCGGTAAATTGCTTGTTATGCAGACATGAAGACTCAAGTTCAATTCCCAGAACCCACATACAAGGACAGGTGTATTGGCATAAGCTTGTCATCCCTATACTGTGGAGGTAGAAACAAATACATTACCGGGTCTCCCTGGTTCCAACTCACGAAGAGAGTCAGTCTCAAAAATCAAGGTAGGCAGTGCCTGAGGAACAACGACCAAGATTGAACTCTGGCCTCCATACATGCACAAAGACATACACAGCCACACATAGGCATACATACAACAGAAAAGGGAGGTAAATTGTCTATGCAAATTACCACAATTAAAATAGCAATAAAGTTACAGAATTCTAAATATGTGTAGAATGTTGATGAATATATGTACTATGGTCTGCCCCTAATTAAATGGTCCTTCCTATAAGCTCATTCATCAAAATCATAAGAGAGACCCATCTGTTTCTTTTCTACACGTTCTATTTCCCCATTGAAGGAAATGAGTCATTTAAAAGCATTCAGAAGGGCTCCTTTGGCTTTACAGTGAGTGTGCATTCAGTTACCACCTTCTCTAAATATTGCAAATCCAGAGTGAAGTTATTACATTTTGTTACTGATTTTATAAATGGCTACCTCTCCTATTTCTAAATCAACATTCTTTTCTTTATCTTTGTTTTGTTTAGTTTAGTTTTGTTTTTATGAGACAGAGTCTTACGTAGCCCAGGCCAGCTTCAAATTCACTATGTAGCTAGGGATGATCTTTAACTTCTCTAGTTCCCACTTTCTGTGATTATAGTTATGCACAACCATACCTAGCTTTTGTGGTGGTGGGAATCTAATCTCAGCTTCATGCATGTTGGGCAAACACTCTACTAACTGAGCTATCACAGCCCCAACTTTTCAAGTGCATTACATCATCTCAAAGTATTCCCAATTCCTTCTAAAGATTTTATGTGGCTTCTTGAATTCCTTTCAAAATGATTTATTGGTCATAAGTTTACAGTTTTCATCTTTTACTAATTAACATTTTTGACTTAGATTTTAATATAGTCAGTAGAATTGATCGACCCTTTTTATTATTGTGTGTCCCTCATAGGTACCTCTATCTGAATACATGGTACTGTTTGGGGAAGTTATGGAACTTTTAGAAGGTGCAGCCTGGCTGGAGAAAGTTCATCACTGGGACCCTGCTTTGAGAGTTTATTGCCCCACCACACTTTCAGTTCTCTCTCCCTCCTCCATGACTGAAGTTAATTACGTGATCTCTAGGCTTGCTCTTCGGACTGCCTTTTGCATGCCTCCCATAATTACTGACTCTACTCTGGAACTGTAAGCCCAAATAAATATGACTTTCTATAATTTGCCCTGGTCTTGGTGCTTTATCAGAGCAAAAAAAGTAACTGATACACCTAGGTTATTGTTATTTTAGTAGTCTTATTTGAAAATATTCCTACATAGAAGAACTACTGCTTCTATGACAGCAACTTTCATTACAAACATAGCTAATTGTGATGGAACTCTTGTTTCACAACTAGCAGGTGACTTCAGAGTAAAGAGTTACTTTTCCTCCCATGTCTCCCTCATTTCCTCTGTTTCTCTGTCTTGCCTCAGTAAAACACTGAAAGATTCAGAGTGTACCACCCCAAACACACTTTTCTACCATAAGGAATATTATGAGCTGAAACCATTAAAAAAAAAAAATAGAAAAACTCTCTGCCCTCTCACTGTCTACTAGGAAAGGCAGGGATTCTTTATCAGAGGAGACAAATCTCACCCCTTATTAACCCACTGATGACCCCAGAGCATGCACTGTCAAAAGCCATACTAACAACCCTCAGCTGCTATCAGTGCCTTCCTGCAATGCAGTGCTCTAGAATCCCCAAACCCATTTCTTTTGTCTTTTTGCTTCTCTAGGAAATTATCTTCACTGAGATGATATATTAGCACAAATCCTAACCATCCCCTGAGTAACTGCATGTGTACATATGCCCATGTTAACAAAATACTTATTTTCCTCGTTTTAATCTATTTTTGGTCATTCTGAATTACAGAGCCCTAGTCAATGTACCTCAACCGTGTAGAAGAAAAGGAATATTTTTCATTCCCTACACAGGAAGGTAGGCTTCTGCTTTCCTGACAGATCATCCCTAAGCTGCACTGGTAAGCAGTATACATATAGAAGTTAGAAGGAGAAATTTGTATCAGGAATACTTATGTTCAAATTTTAGCTCATATCTATTTTTATGTTATAATAGAAAATATTACCTATTGTTTGAAGAATGCCATAATTTATAGCTGCAGTTTTACAAAAGATTGACTAATTGTGTTAAAAGTGTTTTTTATGCCTTCTGCATGAAATTCTCCTTCTATGCCTATAATTTATAGGTTTTAACTTTTTATGGAGTCCCAAAGTTTTTACACGTTCTGTTCACACATTTAAAAAATTTACCATTGACCGTAACTGAATGATATATTTCTTCTATTTACCTTCATATCCTGATATTCTAGGAAAATTAAAGTCATAACTTGATCCCTTAATTCTCTCAAGAACCCATGCTCCCAAAAGAACATACAGTGTGGGGCCTAGATGAGGCACAGAATGCTATCAACATCTTTGTATATTAAATATATATAGACTCATCATAAGTATCATGGCTTGTGTTTATTCATGCAAGCTGAAGTTTATGGCAGGAATATAGTAGCTATAAATACCAGGGAACTATTTATTTATCCAGAGGAAAGAGTTTATCAGTTGTTTGTTTGTGTTTCGTTTCAATATATATTTTTTATTGAATTTTTGTGCATTTCATACAATGCATCTTAATCATATTTAGACCACCTTCCCTACCTATACCTCATCATAGTCTCTCCCCACCAGATTTCATGAATTCTGTCATATAAGGCCTACAGAGACAAGTTTGTGTCCCCAGCTGTCCCTTGGTGTGAGTTCATCCACTGGAGCCTGTTCAGCCTCTCTAGTGTTACTCCCTTAAAGAAGATCAACTCTCCCTCACCCAGCAGTGATCAGTTGCCAGTAGTTACCCTGCTAATGTTGTGGACTGCTTCCCATTTCCACAGTTCTATGCTGGGTTTTTGTCTGATTGAGTTTACATCGGTCTTGTTCATGCTGTCACCATTGTTGTACCTTCATCTGAGCAAGTTCCCAGAAGCATTGAAGACTCTTTTTCCTTATGATTATGAACTATCCCCGGCTCTTACAATCTGTCTGCCCTCTCTTCTGCAATGGTCCCTATGCCATGGGTGTATCAGGTTTAGTATAAGAGTCCTATGCAGGGACACTTATTCTCTGTGTGTGACCATTTGTGTACCTGAGTTTATCAGTTGTTTTGTTGGCATTTGCTTTGTTTAGACTCATGGTAAGCTATTATAAATATTTTCATTGAATTTTCCTTTTTCAACTTTTAGAACCATATAAAGGGAGCATACAATTTGACAAACCTAAGAGCTTCAGAGTGCATGGTTGTATTTACACTTTTACATTTATATCACTTGGCTGAAGATTCGCACTGGTTTTATGTCCAAGATCTTGGGATCCTGGGACACTGGAAGGGGTAGGGCTATTATTTATTTCTTTATTTGGTTTTCCTTATTTTTTTAAATAAATGCCATAGGTACTGTGAGTAATTTCCTCTTAACAAAAGGTTTCTTGAAGTTCAGTTGTGGCTAGGATATCAGGAACACTGGGAAAGGCGAATGTCAGAGAAGTTCATCGACCGCCACCTTTCTACAGATTCTTTCTTTCCTTCTTTTTTGATCTGTAGTAAGTTCCCCATTGGCACACTATTTTACTTGAACTATTTTTCCAATAAAATACAATAGACCTCTGCTTCAAGGAATAAAAAGAATGTGTTTTTATTTTTAAACATTGCATCAATATATGCTTCAATTATGGCAGAACTACTTTAAGAGAGGCTAGCCGAGGACAAAATCTTTCAAAACTATTTGAGAAAGATTCCTCCACATCTATATGCTTTTAAGTACTTCTAGACATTTGATGGGAAATACACATAGAATCATCTGAGCAACTCTTTTCACCTGTCACAAATCAGGCTTTTATGTTCTATCTACTAAATATATTCTTTTGACATCTTCTGTTTTGAACAGTTTCCTAAGTGATCAGAAATTTTGGCATCATTTAATACATTAAAGGCAGATATAAACATTAGCACTGGGAGAACTTAGACATGAAGGAATTACTAAAAGCTTCCTGAGAGTTGAGCAAACCAACACTGATCTTGAACTCTTAAAGCTGCACCTCACCAGGGCAAATAGATTCAGAACCCAAGTGACTCACAGGTACCCACATGTGAAGATGAGCTTCAGAGAGACTGTCTTTGGGATTCTCATCCAGTTTGCCTCTGTTGAGTGTGGAAGGAGATGATTTTTGCAGCTTCCACTGCATGAAGCCTCATTAACTGATATCTATTATACATGGCTGTGGTTTGAATATAAAATGTTCTCCATAGGTTCAAGTGCTTGAACACTTGGACCCCAGTTGCTGGTGTGCTAAAGGGCTGCAGAACTTTTAGAAAGTGAAGCATCAATAAAAGAACTGGACCCCTGGGGTGGGACATGACGGGTTTTTTTAAGCATTTTATTTAGTTATTTATTTAGTTATTTATTCATTTATTTATCCTTTTGAGACAGGGTCTCCCTGTAGCCCCAGCTGTCCTGGAACTCACTATATAGACCAGGTGGCCTTGAACTCACAGAGATCCACCTGCCTCTGCCTCCCAAGTGCTGGGATTAAAGGCATGCGCCACCATGCCTGGCTTATTATTTTTTAATTTTCTGTGTATGAGTATATTGCCTGCGTGTATGTAAGTGCACCCATGTCATGCAATGCCCACAGAGGTCAGAAGAGGGTATCAGATGCCCCTGGAACTGAAGTTACAGACAGTTGTTAGCTGTCATGTAGGTGCTGGGAACAGAACCCCGGTCTTCTGCAAAAAGCAGCCAGTGCTCTTAACCTCTGACCCATTTTCCCAGCCCAGGGACTTGAGGTTTTATAAGCTAGCCACATTTCTTGTCTGCTCTTCTAGATTTTATCCCTTCTCTTTTTTTAAAAAAAAAAATCTTATTATTTTTATTTTATGTGTATGTGTATACTGTTTGCATGTATATAAGTGCGCCCGTATTGTGCAATGCCGCCAGAGAACAGAAAAAAGCGTCAGATCCTATGGAACTGGAGTTACAGACAGTTGTTAGCTGCCATATGAGTGCTGGGATTCAAACCCTGGACTTCTGCAAGAGCAGTCAGTGTTCTTAACTGCTGAGCCATCTCTCCAACCCTAAGACTATATCCCTTCTTAAACACTAAGTGAAAAGTAAATCCTTCCTCCTTCAACTTGCTTTCTTCAGGTAATTGGTCACAGCAAGGAGAAAAGTAAGTGTGTTTATGTTTGTGTGTGTGTGTTTGTGTGTGTGTGTGTGTGTGTGTGTGTGTGTGTGTGTGTGTGCGCGTGGTGTGCCCATGTGTTTATAGAGGCCAGATGGCCACCACTGGTATCATCTGTCTGGAGCCATCTACCGTGTTTCTTGAGACAATATCTCTCACTAGGACCTGGGGCTCACAATCAGTGGGTTAAGCCTGCTGGACAGTGAGCCCCAGAGATCCATTTGTCCCTGCTTGCCCAACACTGATATTAGAAGCAAACACTACCACAAGCAACAACTTTTTACATGGGACCTGGGGATTGAATTCAGGTCTTTATGCTTGAGCAGCAAGTGTTTTACCAACTGAGCTATGTTCCAGCCTAGGAAAGTAGCTCTTAGCAATCATTTTTTGGTTAATGCTTAATTTGTTGCCTAATGCTTGGTTATCTTAAAAAAAAAAAAAAAAAAAAAAAAAAAAAAAGTCTCTTTTCCTGCATGCAATTTTACACATCTCCAGCATGAATCCTTCCTATAATGATTAAAATATGCTCTTGATATTACCTAATGTTATTCATTCAGGATTTCATCGTGCTTGTTAGGGGTAAAAAGACCTGATATCTTTCCTCACCAGTCCTTGTGATCATCACTGAGGCACACATGACTGAACATGATTAAAAAGGGAAGCATAGTATATTTATTTAACTGGAATTGCATGTGGCATGAGAACCTTTAGAAGTCAAGGCTCAAAAACATAAAGAAAACTGTTTAGATGCTTTGGATAATTGAACAGAAGGAAATGATTTAGCATTAACATGCTGGAGTAGAGGGACTCAGGCCAGAACTTCTGGCCAGATTCGCGGTCTTTCTATGTAGCGTTTCTTCTCCTGGGGTGTGGAAGGATCCCTACAGACTGAAGACGCAGAGGAAACTGAAGAAGGAGGAAATGGACTACTCTAGATTTTATAGCTTCCTTTGATAACAGAAGTTCTAGTTTCTGGTCTTGCAGTGGTTAGAAAGGGGTCCAGAGGCAGAAGAATGAGACACCGAAAAGACCTTGCTTCTCAGGCTTCCTGAATCCTCCGTTCAAAGGACGCAGCATGCTGAAGCGCCATAGTTTACAGTATCACGTTCTGAGCTCGTTTTGGTTAACGTTCCTTAAATCTTTGTTCTCCTACTTCTGATCCTATTTTTCCTCTTTTCCTAGTCCATATTAAAGCAGAGTGTGGCGACTGTAAAATTTACACTGTCAGCTCTGTCAAACAAGTAAGGGACCAGACATTTAGTTTCGGATTATCACATCGAACTGAGGATCACTCATTAATCTTCCATTTTCTCTCCCAGATCCCAAATCGACACACTTAGGCAATTTAACACTAACTGAAATGATTAATAGGTTTCTCCAGTAGTAACCTAATTGCTATGACACTAAAGACAAGAACATTACACAAGATAAAGCATGGTGATCAAAACTACCTCCCTTGTAGATGGCAGTCAGCAGTTAAGGCGATTCGACAACTCCTCTGAGCTACAAACAAATTACTGATGCCAAGCACGGTTCCGTCTGGCTGGATTCAACTAGAAGACATTCTTATGAACAAATCCTCATGCTTAGTTCACTTCACTGTTTTCTGCCTTATCCAAAGTTTGTGCAGCTGAGTGTTTTCAGGAAGAAATCCTTTAGAGGATTCTAATTTGATTTCTGTTTTTCACTTCCGTGTATTTCCAGTATATTTCCACCTGTGCCATGGTTTCAAGTTTTTGTTTAATGTAATACCACTAACCTAATATCAAAGGAGTGTGTAGCTATATTTAACCAATAAGAAGTAAAATGTCATAAAGGGAGTGTGTCAATAGTCTAAAAAAATTCAAAGTTCCATTTGTACCTCTGTGTTTCCAAGAAAGCCACCTATGGAAGTAGCAAGCACATTGTTTCACTTTCTCTCGTTTTTCCCCTTAAGATGACCTGATCATAAGCTTCCCTTGGGTTACAAAGCACCAAAAATGCAAGCTAAAAAAGAGTTGTCTGTGCTGAAGAAATGGCTCAGCAGTTAAGAGCACTGACTGCTCTTGCAGAGGACCTGGGTTCGATTCCCAGCACCTACACGTCAGGTAACAACCATTCATAACCCCAGTTCCAAGGCATCCAAAGCCCTCTTCTGACCTCTGAGGGCATTGCATGACACAGCTGCACTTATATACATTCAGGCAATACACTCATACACGTTAAAAAAAAAAATGAATCATCAAATTTTCTTGCACGCACTTTTTCTTTTGTACTGATTTAACTTTCTTACACCAAATTGTTTTATGAGTTTTGATCATGTTACAGAGTATGAGTTATTTTCACAACAAATCTGACTCCTAAAACTATATTCTATCAAAAGCAAGGTCATTAGCATATTTTCTTTTTTATTTCTTATGCATCCATGATGGAAATATGTATCTCTAAGTTTGAAAAACATGAAGATGTTTGATATCTTGGGTACATGTTCAATCCCATCATTTTCTGATAATCCCCAATACTGGCAATTCCCCAATAAGGCAGAGTTTGTCAGTTCAAAGAAAAATATTTTCTCTCCTTTTGTATTTTGTGATCCAGATACTTTATTAAGCTGTTAAAAAAGACACTCTCCAGCTTTCTTTAGGCCCTTTACTCAGTGGCATTGCCACCACTGAGTTTTTATTATGTAAATTATTGCAATCTGGTTAGCTCCTTCCGTCTTTTTTCTTAACAAAAGGGGTCTGCAAGTGCTAATCAAAATGTTGCAATTTACATATTAATGAAGTTTTCATAATGACAATTTCTTCATACACAGGGTGAGCTAAAGAGGGACTTTTTATATCCTTCTTTTTTCTTTTTTTGAGAACACAACAACTAAATTCTGATCTTAGGAAGTAGCTTTGAAACTTCTCAAAGCCAATTGGAATGGCATTTATGTGTTTTAATCCCATACAGAAAGAAATGGAGGTCTGAGCTGTCCATATGTGGTTGTGATGTTCATGGGAAATTTTTGTATACATTTATGGGCTTATAATTACACAAAATGCTAAGGATCCATTTGGTAGTGAGGATGCTGTGCATAATCAAGGCCTAATCATTTTCAGGAAAGAAAAACATTCCACCAAAAATAAGCAAAGACCACGATTGTTGGCAAGCTATGTACAAAGTATTCAGCTGTTTGCATAGAATATGGGTTATTTTGCAGTCCTAGTAAAGTCCACATTATAATAGCTAGAAATGCTTATAATTGACAAGAAACCCAAGTATGAAGAGCTACAAGAATGGAAAGAGTTGATGAAATGAGTTGAACCGCTGTTTTGATGACGGGGTTGTTTGAATATAAAAACAGTTTGAATCCTTAGAAGGTATCACTGAACATCAAGCTGAAAAAAAACAAATTAACAATTGTTCAGATAGCTTGATCCTCCACAGATAATATGCTCAGAATGAAAAGACAGAGATTCCAAGATTCATCATTATTCAAGTGATGGTACTCTTGGGAAATCCAGGCAAGAAAACAACTTGGGATGTATTTTATTTACTTATCAAGACACAGTATTTCAGTACTTATTATGGGTATGTGTTATTGTTCCAAGTGATAGCATGGGGGAGAGAGAGGAAGAGAGAGAGGAGGAAAAGAGAGAGAGAGAGAGAGAGAGAGAGAGACTTTGTACAAATCCTTATTGTATCATCTAAAGAGTTTGTGGGAAAATTTTCTTGTTGCTAACCTGAAAAAAAAAATAGCATTTTTTCCAAATCCTACTCCTCGCTTTTTTTCCCCTAGGACATTGATGTGAAATTTAGGAATTATTTAAATATAAGAATAGCAGTAACAGTTGATGTACTTTATTTTATTTTTTCTGTTCTATCAGCTGTCTTCATTGTAATAAATACCTGATACAAAGGAAGAAAAAGAAATTTATGGACAAATTGGACTCAGTGGACTTTTAAAAATTTAATTTAATTAAATTTTGTTGTACTTCATACAGAATATCTCAAACAATCTGAATCATCATTATAGCCACATCCCCACCAGACCCCTCCCATATCTCTCTCCCACAGGAACCCATATACTCTGTCCTGGGTGTTAAGGCCCACTGTGTCAAGTCAGTGTCCCCAGATGTTTCCCAGTGCAAGTATATCAAGTTGATGTATTTTCTATAAAATTAGGTCACATTATTAGAAACGATATATACAGAGGATCAGCAAAGTTTTGAGAAAGAGTTTTTAATTGCTATTATTAAAAATTACCTACTGCATCATAAACTTACCTTTATATTTGAAAAATAAAGGTAGAATGATTATATGTGTGTGCGTGTGTGTGCGTGTGCATGTGTGTGTGTGTGTGTGTGTGTGTATGTGTGTGTGTGTGTGTATATCATCAGCCTGGCTTCAGTGTAAGCTAGATGTGTATTTTTTTAGATGTCTGTTAGTAACGAATAGACAGTTCTGTTCTGCATTCATAGGAGGAAGCCCCAACAAGTGATATAATAAACCAGGTCTTACTTCTTTTCACAGGAGGATGAGGACTCCCATTCAATTGGATTAGATAACATCTTGCCAAGAGCCATTAGCCCAATCATTGATTTGCGCCTTGGAGAGCTACCATTTACACACATGCAACCACTTCCAGTCACATCTGGCCACTTGGGCATGTGAGTTGGCACATGCCTACTATGCAACGAATGAACCTCTTGCCTAAGCCATTTACCCAATCCTTTAATATTGCAGGGCTATTTCTCTTATCAAAGGAGAATTCTTGAAACCATGAACTCTCAGTTGTGCCTTATGATCCATAGAAAGTTTATTTTTCTTCCCCTTCCTCGAGTAGCTGTTTCTGTACAGCTTCAATTTAGCTCCAGGCCTTTCAACTGTTGATTGCTCATGTTCAAATATTGATTTCAAGTTGTGCCAATTCATTGAAATTGTGCTTAATTCCAAAGGACCTCCATCACTTGCTGGAAGACCAGTTTGTGTAGAAGTGGACAAATTACTTCCCTCCAGGAAACCTGACCTCTTCCAACCATAGGTATATTTAGGGCTTTCAATGACAAAGAGTAATTGTCTTAATCTTTTGCCGATTATTGCATGGATCTCACAATCATTTTACTTTCCAAAGGGCTAAAAATATTTTGCTTAATTTTCCCCATGTTGGTTTTGCCACCCATTTAGAAGTAGTTATATGATA
>NW_008352871.1:2011336-2017797 GCF_000622305.1 Nannospalax galili | reverse complement strand
TTTACTTATATTTTTTAAATATTAAACTTAATTGTAAATAACTGAAACATATACAATTATTAGTGATCTGTTCTTTTTACGCCATATTTCCATCCAGAATTAAAGCATACACACAAATTCATGAATATGCACACAGGAGTGACTCATTCAAGATACAGTATTATAGTAAAAGTTCAATTGCTTTCTAATTCCATATGATGGATGGAATTAGATGATTATAAAAATAATCAACTTCTGTGTCATTCTGTGTTTGCTGATTATTTCTTCTATTAAACCTCACTGTTGGTAGTTAGTTTAACTCAACCTGTGATTTAATTTTCTATAGAATTAATTGATCAGTATATGCATTATTTTTCTTTAAAAAGTGCAGTTTGGCCTATTTTTAACTTAATTCAAAAAGGAAGAACATGGTTTAGGTATCCCATTTAGGGATGAGCACTCCATAGTCTCTTATTCTCAGCATGCTGACCAGTTGTGGTCTCTGTGTTAATATCCATCAGCAACAGGAAGAAGCTTCTCTGGTGAGAGTTGAGAGATGATACATTATTCTGTAGGTATGACAATGCCATTAGTAGTTGATTTAATACTACATCTGTTTAAGAGACTAAAAGTAGTAGGTTCCTCCCTACAGCTTGTGCCTTGTCTAACCATAGGTTCTTGGCCTTGATAACAGTGCCAGATACGGACTTCATCTTGTAAAGCAGACTTTAAATCCAATCAGAAAGTTGTTGGCTCCTCCCTTAATGTTTGTACCACTATTGCACCAGTGGCCATATCTTGCCAAGCCTCCTGTTACTGTAGATTGCAGGGCTCTTAGTTGGGTAAGGTTGATGATTACTTTTCTCTTCCAGTAGCATGAATAGCACCTTCCAGCACTATGAAAGCTAACCAGAAGAGATGAAGCTCAAGGTCATTATCAGCTTCATTTCTCCTTGTTTGTTCTATGACTCATGTAGGTTGTGTCATTTAAAAAAATATTTTACTTATTATTATTATTATTATTATTATTATTATTATTTTTGTGTGTGTATGAGTGTATAGCCTGCATGTATGGCAGTGCATCCATGTCATGCAATGCCGCAGAGGTCAGAGGAGAGCATTGGATTCCCCTGGAACTGGAGTTAAAGATAGTTCATAGCCACCATGTGGGTTCTGGGAATTGAACCTGGATCCTCTGCAAGAGCAGTCAGTGCTCTTAACCATTGAGCCATCTCTCCAGTTCCGTAGATAGTATCTTTGGCAATAGAATCTTACAATTAAGTTCTGGAGGGTAGACTATAGCAATGGCAATAGCCAATATTGTATGAGTGCTAGGGGGAATCCTTGATCTAAGTCACCCTGTCTTTCAAATGCTCAGAGATCATTGCAGAAGAGGAAGAGGATGATTATGAGAACCAGAGGGGGCAGATGAATACAAGGAAACAGGGTTCCCCAGATAGCAGGTATTGCACATATGAACTCACAGCAGTGGTGACAGCATGTGTGAGACCTCAGCAATCTGAAGCCAGGCAAGATGCAAGAACAGAGGGGTTGGGGGAGGTAGGCAAGAAGCCCCAACACTAACTAAGGAACTATTAGCAATTGCTAGCCACTGGGAGAGGGAAAGTCAGTTTTCTTTAAGCGGGTGGTGCTGGGTGGGTTGACCAGGCTCCACAGGATACCTAAGAGCATTTGGAGAATCAAATTAGACTTGATAAAGGCCTCTGACAAATAGTAACAGAGGAAATCAAGTTAGGGGTAGTAAGGAAAGGTAGAAATGGGAGAGGGTATGAATATGACTGAAATACATTGGATGAAATTCTCAATCAGTAAAATTATTTTTTTCTAAATAATGCAGCTGAACTCCTCTTTCCCTCATGTAAAGAGGAAAAAGTTAGAGGTGAGAAAGCAGAATAGTGTCCTAATTGGGTCCCAAACTAAACACTTGGTACTTACAGATTATTGCCCACCTATGTTTTTTATGGGTATAGTTCAAGGTATAACAAGAGAAATAAACAAACACACAAAAAACAATGAGTTTAACTAGGCTTTTCCTGTAGGTTTTGTAGGAAACTGAAAACACATTTAAAAATCCACTAAGCCAATCTTAGAGAAAGAAAACCTAAAAATACCTTTAGTGATAGCACCAATACAAAGAGTGACCTCATTAGGATTTTAGTTGATCATCTGTCTAATACTGAAGGGAGAAAAGGTTTCTTTTCACACCCACCTCAAGGTTCATAGCTGAGGCATGACTAAGGTTAATGTGACATTAGAGCCTTTCAAGAGAAAGATGCAAACAAACCAGGAAACCTACAGAGGTATGTGCTAAGTTAAATGAGAAGTAGAACGTTATGGGGTTGATTGCAAAAAGGAGATATACTCTAACGTTAGTAAGTAGGGGAGCTCAGCACAACCCATTTCTTCAGATTCTTCTGGGCTCCTTTATTTTCCCAACTAAAAACATTCTTTTTCTGTCCACATTGAGTGGGCTTCTCTCCTATGAGGTTCTTATGACCTATGTCAGAGGACAGTGAGAACAGTGTGGAGGCATTTGATAGAGCCATTTGAAAGTTTTCCTAGTAACACTGGAAAATAATTATTCTAATTTAAAATAATGCATTTAATAAATAAATAGATTTTCAAAACAGATGTCCCAATAAATACATTTTCAGCATAAAACTGATACATAATTATCCAAAAACAACAGCATAACAAGCACAAACTTGCCAGAAAATAGTGAGGAACCAGGCACATCTTAACCGTTTTTTCCAGTTATTGCATTTCTTTTTAAAATCTTTCTTTTTCTTTCTTTCCTTTTTCCTTTCTTTCCTGCCTATAATTTTTCCTAGCATTTGCTAAGTACCTAACATGGACCTTTATGGTTCTTTTCTTCCTCCCTGGTCTCCACAGGTCCTCTGACCTGCACCTAGTGAAATCTGAAGAAGGTTTAGGGTCCTCACATTGTGTCACTGTGCCCCTCCCTGCAGCCTCTCTTCCTAGATGGGAAGTCCTCAAACTCTGGGTTCCTCAATGAATGAGAAGCATTCTTTTTATTTCCTGTGTGTGTCTGGGCAGATGTGTGCATGTTTATGCAAGTGTACGTGTGTGTGAGTGCACAACCTCCAGAGCATTATTTCAATTATTTCAAATTGCTTCCATTATAAGAAGTTCTCATGGTTGGAGACTTTGGCACAGAGTCTTAAAAGTGATCATAACATAAAACAAACAAACAAACAAACAACACATGTCTAGCAATTTTTCACTAACCAAAATGTAAAAGCTTTTAAAGTTTTCTCTGAAAATAGATTTTTTTTCTCTTTGAAGTTAAAAATATGAATTGTTTATATTTATTCTATCAACTTTTTAGTACATATTTTTCCTAAATATACATACATCATTTTATGCATGTGCACATATGCCCAATCTGATGCCTGAGGTCATAATGTCCCATCAATTGTCATATATGAAAATTTCTATTCATTGCAGATACCTGTATCATATATCTTAATATGTTAATCTTTATATGTATGAGTATATTGCCTGCATGTGTGTAAGTGCACCCATGTCATACAATGCCGACAGAAATCAGAAGAGGATGTTGTACCCCATAGAATTGGAATTATGGATGATTGTTAGCCACCATGTTGGTGCTGGGAACCAAACTCAGCCAGTACTTTTAACCACTGAGCCATCTCTCCAATCCCTAACATAATATCTTAAATTTTTTTATTTTTAAGCTTCATCATATACAAAAGCTTCTGATTCAAAAATCATTTATTATTTCTCAGAGCAAGTAATTAGTTCCAAGGACCATTTTTGTTGTTGTCTTCTGTAACCAAAACATGTGTATTTTTCCGTATGTTGGTTTTCTTCCAATATGTTGTGAGTTTAAAAAAAAAACTTCCATGCTGAAATGAGTTTCACACTGTTGTCTTGCCATATGGAATCCAAAAGCTCTTGATTCTTTGTTTGCCTTACTGAACAGTTAGACTTCTCACACTTTACAGCTTCAATCCCCCATTCTCTCAGACTTCTACTTAAAACAAATTTTTGCATACAATATTTTCTTTCCTTGGTTTTACTGAGCATTTGGATCATTTGAGTCTATTTCTACACTCAAATGATGAATGTCATAGTGAACTATGTTCATTTCCGTTTACACCACTCTGCTGTTAATTCTGTCCCCCACAGAGAATAGCTACGAGATATTTGATGCCAGAACAAAGTGTCTGTGTCCTCTTAAGTATCCTATATTGAAATTTTAGTCCTCATTGTGATTGTATTGGGAGTTACTGTCTTTGGGAGGTAACAAAGTTATGAGATAATTAGGTGGTGCCCTCCTGAATGGGATCGATATTCTCTTAAAAGGGGCCCTGTTCTCACATGAGCTGTCCCACTTGAAGATAAAATGAGAAGACAGCAGTCTGTAATCCAGAAGAGGGTTTTCCTAGAACCTAATCATGTTGCCCCCTGACTTCAGACTCTAGCTTCCAAAATTGCTAGGGAAGTGAACCACATAGTCTGTAGTATATCATCACAGCACCCTAAACTGACTAAGTCATTGGCCAAATTTTGGTTAGTATTGGACTATCATTCTAACTTTAATGATTTAATTCATCTCATTTTAAATAAATTATCCCATGAACTACTGGACATGGAAATATCATGTTTATTTGTAACACAGCAGGTAAAATCTTAGCAGCAGCTAAGTCAATGCCACTTTATTTTCACAAATCATTACTCTATAAAATGTCGTGTCATTTGAAAGCATTCAGTGTCTTTGAGAAACAATGATCAGAAGAATCATCAGTCTATCATGATTGGCTCCTATGACTATGAAGGCAACATTCATGCCCTGGATCTTCAGGATAGGGCAATCAGCAGACAATTCTGATCCAAGTCCAAAAGCCTGAGAATTAGGAGAGAAGATCATGCAAGTTCCGTATAAAATGAGCTGACTCAGTAAAAATTCAGCTAATGTTCCAGGGTCAGCATCCAAAGTTCAGAGAAGTCCAGTGTTTCAGCCCCTGAGGAGAGTCCTGGCTTGGGGATTTATTTGGTGGCCTTGGTAAAGGTAGGATGAACCCACAGGATCATCAGCTCAAGCCTTGTGAGCACACTCCAAGGTGGCCTGACCTTTGCCCCATGTTGCCCCATCCAGTGAATTCCCCATTTCTTTATTCTCACTGTACAAAGCCTGCCCAGTCCCTCGTGGTGCGGTCTCACTGATGGTTGGCCTCACCTTTAAGGTGATTAGCTGAGGTGGCACTCGTGGAACCTGGTGATTGGTGCCTATTCCCTATAAAGCCTGCTACATTTCCTAATAAACTTTAGGTCTGGTCACAGAATCTGGTCTCCGGTGTCAGCATGTCATCCGACTGACACCATCGCCTCACCCCAGATCCTCAAGGACCCCCAATATTGCAATAAGCCCCAGTTGTAAAGTAGGAAAACATATCTCTTCTTCAGCCTTTTGATGCTATTCAGTTGGTCAGATGAGGCCCATGCACGTTAGCTCTGAGGGCAGTCTGCTTTACTCCAGTTAACAGTTCAAATGTTAATCACGTGTGGAATTGTCCTGACATGTATAAAATAATGTTAGGACAAATAGCACTTGGTAAGATCCCACGACCATTCAAGCAGACACATAAAAATCAGCATCACAGTCATTTGCAAAGAAAGAGCTGAAGGAAAATGAGAGAAAATCAACATCAAAGTTGACAGAACGCTTTTTCATATAAAAATAGATGAATAATTAGCTACATGAAATCTTGGAGAAAGTAAATTGCTCTCTCTCTCTCTCTCTCTCTCTCTCTCTCTCTCTCTCTGTTCAGATTTGCTTTTCCTGAAATGCTCATTTCATCTCATTGGGACTATTTCTACTTATCTGAATTTAGACTGAATTTCATGAGACTATCACAACACATTGTATATTTGTGCACAACTTGAGCTGCTCTGGACAATTCAGATGTCAGTCTCCATAACAAAGCAAGACAGATTCAAATTTAGCCTGAAGAGTCAAGGGCTGCAAACAGCAGACGTGCTTGAGGAAGTCCAGACTGCATTCCCAAACTGAGCACAGGAGTACAAACCATGTGACACTAATTCATTTTGTTCAGTTTCTCCCTGCCAGACTTGATGAGGCATGTATATGTTTATTTACAAACTGACCATCTCTCCTAAGTTCATGGGGATAAAGTGCTTGAGTCCTTTCTTCATTATCATATATTAAGCACCTGGCACAGTCCCTGGCATGGAATAAGAAGTCTGTAAATGGGGCTGGAGAGATGGCTCAGTGGTTAAGAACACTGATCAGTGTTCTAATCCCAGCACCCACATGGCAGCTAACAACTGTCCATAACTCCAGTTCCAGGGGATCCAACAGCCTCTTCTTCCTCCGTGGGCACTGCACAACATGGGTGCACTTACCTACATGCAGGCAATACACACATACACATAAAATAAATAAAATATTTTTT
>NW_008352871.1:2000340-2011303 GCF_000622305.1 Nannospalax galili | reverse complement strand
AAGAGAACTGACTGCCCAGAGTTGTTCCCTGACCACCTCATGCTTGCCACCTACATGCAGGCAATACACACATACACATAAAATAAATAAAATATTTTTTTAAAAAAGAATTCTGTAAATATGTTCTGGATGATCGAATGGATAAAGATGAACTATGATGTTCTAGGTGACCTTACATCATCTATTCTCTCTTCAAGAAGAAAAAAATGTAGTCTAGTTATAACACAGACTCCTACATCCCCCCCCCCCATTATTTAGAGCAGTGAGGACAGTCTAAAGTCTTGATTTAGAATCTAAGGTGGCTTGCTCCTTGCTTTGTAGGTCCCAGACCAACATAAGAGTTACTGAGTAAAATTTATACAAAAACCAATTCAATGTGAGCCATGAAAACAAGAGTAGAGCTATTACAGGAAACAGATGTTCAAAGGAGGGAGTTAATGTTTCCAGAATTTCATTATGACTATTTTACATAGCCTTAAGAGTGACTGGTTGCATAATCTGATTGAACGTCACATAGTGCTGCCGTTGCTTAAATTTACTATCCAGCTAACTAGGCGAAAATGAGCGATGGCATCAATTGAAGGGCAATAAAAACCTTATTTCCTAAAGACAAGATTCATTTTAATTTTTAATTCTACATATAAACTTGAATATACTGAAATATTCAAGAGTAGTTTATCCCATAGGATCTTCTTAGATGAGTTATCTTATAAAAGTTATAAAAATGGTCCAAGATGGAAGGAAGCCCTGAGCAACCACAACACCACCATATAGGTGATCTATGTTCCCAACTCTTTTCCACTGGAAGACCAGGGTCAATGTTCTTTTCCTCCCTGACTTTTCCCATCTTTACAATGAGGTTAGGAATGTGTTTTGAAAACTAAAAATGTATACATGTGGCAATTATAATCACGAGTTATAAGAACTGTTTGTATATATTTAACTTAAACTGAAGTACACAATGTTTTTAATTTAAAAAATTCAGTGTTTTTTTAAAATAGAGCAGCGGAAAAATTTCAGCAAACAATGTAATAAAAACACATATGTTTTATATTTATAGAGCATCCAATTTGGAGACAGTAATGAACTGCCCACCCCACCCCCCCCACACACGATATGAGAGCTTATGGATTATTTCTCATCTTTGTAAGGAATTCATTCAATGGCAGCACTACCAGCATAATAGACTAGATTACAGAACAACTTTAACAGCAGATACATCAGTACAAACGTGATAAAACATAATGCACATGGAATAAATCACTCGTTTTTCTGCATGTTTCTAGAGCATTGATTTGCTCTGTAATCGCTCTTAGAAGATGCCATATATTTTCACTATGGGGCAACTATTATGAGAGCTTATCCTTTACCTGTCGCAGCTGAAATTAGTAGGCAAGTGTTTGGGCATGTGTAGAAAAACATTAAAATGTCTTTAGAGATAGCACAAAATAGAAGCATTTGTTCTTATCAAAGCTTCAATCAAGGAGTATTATGTTCCTAGGGCTTTACATCCCCAGTGGACAAAATAACAACAGTTGCTCTTTAGTGCCCACATGTAATTAGTTATTTCCCTTCTAATATACCAAGCAAGGTGACTTGGTTTCCAGGGTCACCTTCCATTCAAAAGCCATCTTGGCTACATGTTTGCTAAAGCTATTAACTCACAGCAAACAAAGGCTGTGCTTTATATGAATATACAAAGCCTTGAAAAAGCTTTCAGTTTTGGACAGTCACAATTGAGTTATTTGTATAGGTATAAACATCCATCAAAGACCACCCATCTCTCACCACTGCACAATGCCAACCGGTTTAATGGCTGTTAAATCTGAGTAACAAGAAGGCTGTTAGCAAGTCTTGTGATTTTATTTTCTTTATTACTGAACAAAAATGTGCTCAGAATCAAATGTGATGATAATTTAGATCTGAGATTCTGAGAAGCAGATTGTGAAATGAGGTACTTTAGTAGCAAAAGAGTGTATGGACATTTGGTAATAGCTAAGGGGAAAACTTGCCCCTGACTTCATATATGACCCTATGTACTTTACATTTAGAAATGGTGTATATTAACATGGAATTCCTCACATCTCTATAATCAAAGCAACAAATCTGCTTCCCTTCTCTCACTGTTGTTACACTGGGGAGTCCTGACCACCTTCAAAGGCAAAATTTTGTACCAGTGCATGCCATTATTTTAGTTAAGTTTCCATATTTTTCTCCCCATCTAGAACCAAGTTTCCTGACGGCAGGCAGGGCTGGGGCCAGCCTCATTGCTACCTTCTCTCATAGATAGCCTGACTGGCTCAGTACAAGTGATCATTGCTAAAAATGATCACACAGTGTGTTCACCCTCCTGGGAGAAAGTACAAGTTGGTTTACCAGCAAATCCTATGGTTCTTGCCAGCACGGAACCATGGATATCAAACATTTAAACAATATTACATTAATATTTGCTAGTGTTTAGAGGAATTAACAAGACGGATTTTATGAAACTGGATATGAAACAAAATTCTGGAAATTAGTTTGAAAGCAATAATGCTTAGGGTTCATTACTATGTGCTATGGCTTTGAAATGCTTCAGTGGGTTGGGCCAGTAGGTACCTCATTGTTTTCTTCAATTATAAAATCAGTGATTTTACAGGTAGACTCACAAAAAAAAATGTGAACAACATTGTGGCTAAACTTGACAGTAAAGCTTACAATAGGATCTATGATGTGAAATAGGCCTTTTCAGACAACAGGAATTAAATAGAACTTTGCAGATATAAGGCCTGGCACGGCAGGAGTGGATGAATGATTGTGTCTTCCCACTTGCTGAGCGTTCAGAGCCAGGTGAGCCTGGTATTTAACTAATAATCTGAACTCAGTGGGACTGGGAAAAGCCTGGGGAAAATATATGTAGGGGTAGCTATTGAATTCCAGAGAAGAAAGCAATTAATTTATCCTCAAAGGGTTTATTTGCAAACCAGAAAGGGGAGCAGACGTTTCCTAGACAAGATGAAGAATGAATATTATTCATAGCAAATAAATATATGTACATGCCTATGTAAGTGCTTGTAGTAGCTGAGAAATGGCAGGAATCCAGACCAGCCTAGTGTGGAAGAGGAAAGAAGGCAGTGAGAAGGGTAGAAAGTAAGACAAAAACATTGAGTGGGAGTAGTTTCTGAAATGTCAAGAATCTGTTGTGGAAAGAAAATAAAAACATGGAAAACATAAGAAAAATCTAGCAATTTATAAAGACATTTAAGAACACACAAAAATGGATGGGGAAGGTTGGCAAGAAGCCCCAGTTCTAGCTAAGGAACTATGGACAGTTGATAGCTTCTGGGAGAGGAAGAGTCAGTTTTCTTTAAGGGTGAGATCCCAGGAAGTTGACTGGCTCCCTGGGATGGACCCACACCCCAAGACATTTGGGGACACAGATTAGACTCCATAGGCCTCAAACAATGACAGAAGTAACGGAAGTAGGGAGGTGGGGTGGGTTGAGAGGAAGTGGGGGTGGTTCCAAGTGAGGGGTCTGAATAAGATCAAAACACACGATGTAAAATTCTCAAAGAAACAGTAAAATATCATTTTTAAAAAAGAACACACACAATTGAATGGAATTACAGTGCTTATTTTTAAGAATGATCCCCATTCAACACCGATTAAAACAGAGATCAGAAAGCCATCATTACAGTCACCAAATGGGTATGTCAACATTCATGGAATCTGTGGCTCTACTACAGAAAACTAAGCTTCCTTCACTTTTGTAGTGTGTGTGTGTGTGTGTGTGTGTGTGTGTGTGTGTGTCTCGTGCAGGTCTTTGTGCATGTGTGTGGGTGGGTGCACTTACCTGGAGAGATGCCTGTGGAGGGCACAGGTTGATGGCAGGATGTCTTTTCTCAATCTCTTCTCTGCCTTATTTCTTGTTTGCTTGGTTTCTATTTGCGGTACTGGGACTGAGCTGATACCTCTCACACTAGGCAAGCTCCCTCTCACTGAGTTGTATCACCAACACTCAGCCCTACCACTTAATTTTTGAAGACATGGTTTCTCAGTGAACCTGAACCTCACCGTTTTGGCTAGACATGGCTGGCCAGCAAGCCTGTGGAATCTGTCTCCATCTCTCCCAAGTACCAGCATTAGAATTACAGACACACTGCCATGCCTGCCTTTTATGTGGGCTTTGGCTATCCAAACACAGATTCTCAGTCTTGTATACAAGCATGTTACCCACTGAGCCATCTCTCCAGCCCTTGTTTTGACTTTTAAGTGGATTAGGAGGACACACAAAGACAACAGAAATTTGAATAATATATTAATGGTTGTTAGTATCTTCTCCCCTCAGCACAACCTACCTTCCAAGCACTGCATGATACCTTTCACAGTCTCATGCAAATATTTCTAGTTGATGGAACCTAATTATTACTCGGAAAATTACCTTACAGGCGATGAAACATGGAAGTACAGTTTTAAATTCCCAACCTCTAGGGAAACTGATGTTATTAAATGACTGACTTGAGTTGTTGAGAATGAGTTAAATTGTGTGTGTGTGTGTGTGTGTGTGTGTGTGTGTGTGTTCTTCTATATTAAAACATCCCCTTGAGGAGAAAAGGGAGGCTCACAAGGCTCACGGAAGGTATAAGGTCATGAGGCTTATGAAACACATCAGATTCACAAGACTCCTTTCTGAGGTTATATTTGCCCTAAATTACTGTTGGGGGAGGAGAAGACCTTTCAGTGGTATAGCTGCCTGGAAGTTATACAAAGGACTCCAGTGAGGAGGCTTTGGTAAGCCATCAGTGCTGGGGCAGCCTTCTCTGTGATGCAGCTTTCCGAGTAACCCCAATAAATCTTGGTTCACCAAGATGAACTTTGATGGAGTTATTTCTTTGACCTGTCATTGCCTTCCCTATCTGAGGTGGATAGAAATAGACTTCTTATTTTTGTCACTTCTAACCACTTCCTTCCAAAAAATAAGTACTGAACGCCACAGAGTGAGATCTTAGGTTTCCCATTCATGGTCCATGCACTGCCTTCTCCTAGGAACTTGAATACAACATTGTAGCTTCAAAGTGATGACACAGAATTTATCATTCAAGCTCTGGTTTGAGGTCACACTTCCCCATGGTCCTCTAGACTCAAGCTGTTGTCGTCTAGACACAGGTGTCGTTTAGACACCTAGACACAGGTGTCGTTTAGACACCTGCACTTGCAACTACCGTGGAAAGCATAAACCTAAAATGTCCAGAAAGAAACCTTGGGAGATGGCTCAGCATGAGGACCTGGTTTTGGATCTCCAGAACCTGCATAAAAGCTGTATGCTGTAGCACACACTTTAGCTCCATGGCGGGGATGGGGGGAGCAGTCACTGGTCAGCCAATCTAGCTAAAATGGCAAGTTCTAGTATCAGTGAAAAAACTAGTATCAGAAAAATTACAAAAGACTGATCTAATCAAAGGAGACACATACGCACAAGAGCTAAAAGCGAGCACAGTCCCCACATGTGCACACCATACACACACACACACACACACACACACACACACACACACACGTCTCCAAAGAAATCTCCCCTACCTGCCACCTCTAATTTCTTCAGAAAGAAATAAATCACCTCATTTTTCTGAGAATCAGATGCTAAGGGATTGGTTGTAAATCCTTTAAGGGTAAATAGCAAAGAAAAATATATCTGTATTAAATTGTTCTTGGGTTACAAGCTTCTGAGAGGAAAACAAAACACCTTCCAAATTTTTACATCCAGTTAAAAGTCAGAAAACTCTATTAGCAAAAGGAATGAGCGATGGATTGTGGGAAACAACAATTGAAGCATTCAATTTAGAAAATATCATTAATATGTAAACAAAATTAATATGGCATCAAATTTTATTTAGAAAACATACTTATGGAATAGTTTCTTGTCCAGACCATGATGCATACCAAATACAGTTCATACTACTGTCATAGTGTAATAGTAGAAAATTCTCTTCTCCCCACCATAGAGAAAAGCCACAGTTTCACCTGCCAGATCAATAGAGTAAATTTAATGTACTTTTCACACTTCCATTAACTTAAAATGTGTCATGACTGAATGACCAGAAACAGTGCTTTATTATTAAAATACAACCACAGGAATAATGTGTTTGTTGTTTGTTCCTCAGTGATTTTCCAAAGCTTTCCCACATCACCTCATCTCCATCCCCAGCTTTACAAGAAAACAATAACAGCAACAAAAGGAAAGTACAGAACAGCCACTGGAGTCCATAATGCCAGACTTGATTTACAAGGTACAAATGCTTGGGATTTAGAACCAACATTTTTCTTACTTCAATTTAAATTACCAGTGAACTCAGCCCCTGATATTTGTTCACTCCAGGCTTAGTTTTGCATTTGGAGACCAAGGGTGTATAAATATAATAGAAGAAATAATAACCAAGGTATCCAGTCTTAGGAGTCAAACAGAAGTTTGGATTTAGCCTTGACTCAAGGCCCTTTGATTGACATTTCTATTGCTAGAGATAGTCCCAGTCATTTTGACACCCAACTAAATTTCATTTTGCCTTATCTGCAGGTTATCATCCTCGAAAGAATCATCTCATCCTGGCAGAATCTTGATTTAAGGCTTTAAAACTCAGTGAGGCTCAAAGAGATTTTTGCAAGGTCGAAAACAGCATAGGTTTGTTTGATAATACAAAACCCGAAGACGTAATGCCAGCTCGTGAAAGGTCTCAGCAGTGGTTAGATGTGTTATTCACTGCATTCTCATTTCCCATGAGAATGGTTTTCAAAGTTATGCAGTTCACAGTTTTCTTCTGCAGCCTGATTTCAATATGTCCTCCAGGTATGCAGTTGCTAGAACATTCCATTTCTTCCCATCCATTTGACTCAGGAGAGCTTTGCTAAAGATGTTAGCATCAGTGAACACTGCTGGTAAGCATCTTCACCTAATCAAATTTCACTCCTGTGGAAAGTAGTTTTTTTTTGTCTCATAAACCATAGAGGCAGAACTAAATTTTATAGATGGTAAATAGCAAAGCATCTACAGCTATACAGTAGAGAATAGTAAGGAAGTTGTCGGTTTAATTGGCATACACAATTAAGGTATAATGTTACTAACCACGGAATACTATTAATATTAACAAAAGTGTTGAAGTTTAACATGCATGGAGGTTATACAGAAAGAAATTATTAAAGTAAAAAATCTCAGTGGAATATAGGCTTGAGAATATTCATGTGTCAGTGATATACAGCCTGACATTTATAGAAAGGCAATTTCTCCCATGCATGTGGCTATGTCACCTACCTACTTTTGTAATAATTTTGTATGATACATCTGTGCACAATCAAGGCCCTCCTTCATTTTCAAGATGGGTGATCTGACATTTTAAGCTATTTGTAATTCATATCCATAGTGAATATTTAAGAATGTTTAATTGGAATATGTCAATATTTCATAATATGAAAGAGTAAATCACACACAGATACATATGTAGCCTACTGAGTTAATAAGCTATCGGGCTTTCCTTGCTGCTTACTAGGCAACAGAGCATGAGGGAAAAGAACACATGTTATATTTGGAGTCAGATTGAGTTTGACCTCAAATCAGATCTAACATTTGCAAGCATGATCTTAGGTTGATTCTGTAAGCTTTCTGGTCTAAGAAATTCTCCTTTGTAAAAATGGCATGATAAAACTGGCCTTATAAGATTATGCTGAAAATTAAATAAGTTAGCAATATATATGTCACTAGGGACTTAAGGTATTCATCTTATAACTGGTCAATGCTGAGGATAAGTAACTCTTGTGAACCAGGCCTAAATGAGACATCTGTCACTCTCTCCAAGGCTTAGGAAATGCCAGGGAAAAAGGAGCAAAAGAATGGAAGACCCAAAGGTTGGGAAAGAGTACTAAAAATGCCATCTTGTGGACATGACGTGTCTGTCCCACTCATGAACTCTAAGCAGCAGGAGCTACTTGCACAAGAGCTGCACAAGACTGGCTCCTTGGCATTCCATCCTGATGGGGGAAGGGCTTCTAAGGCACCAGTCCTCCCAGAGGAGCTATAAGCGGTTAATGGTTGCTGGAGGAGAGACTGTAGTCCTCAGTGGAGTAGCCACAGTCAGTTGCCCTGACTAAAGTGAATACCCCCTCCACACACACAATGCACTGGACTTCAAAAATGACAAGAAAGTGTGAGGCGGATGTGGAAAGAGAGGTTCAGTAAGGGGTGATAAGAGGATAAGGGGAAGCTACAATAAAAAAAAAGGTATATATGATTGAAATCATGGAAGTATAAATATTTCTTTAAATTCAAAATGCAGACTTTTTTTCAGTACCACCATTTTTAGCATTTATTTTATTTTTATTGAATTTTTTGAGAAATTCATATAATATGTTTTTATCAGATGTTTGTGTTCCCAGATGTCCTTCAGTGTGTGTCCATCTGCTGGAACCTGGTTAAACTATCTAACATCACACCCTTAAAGAAAACCAACTCTCCTTCTCCCAGTAGTTATCAGTTGCCAATATTTCCTCAGCTAAGGTTGGAGCTTCTTTACTTCTCCACTTCTGTGCTGGGATTTCGTCTGGCTTGAACTTGCATGGCTCTTGTACATGCTGTCATCATTGCTGTAAGTTCATATCAGTAGCTTCCCAGATGTCTGGAAAGCTCTTTTTTCTTGTGGTCATCTACCACCTCTTACTCTTAAAATCTTTCCACTACCTCCTCCACAATGGTCCCTGTATTAGTCACTTTTCTGTTGCTGTGATAGAAACACTGACCAAAGCAACTTACAGAAGAAAGAGTTTATTTGAGCTTATGCTCCAGGGGAATTACAGTCCATCATGGTGGGGAGGCATGGTGGTAGGAGGGTCTGGAACAGGAGCAGAAAGCAGAGTGCTCACATTTTCAAGCAGGCACAGGAAGCAAGAGAGCAACTCCAGACGTGGCAAGGCTTAAGAACTCGCTAAGCCCCCCCTGTCCAATGACCCACTTCCTCCCACATAGCCACACCTTCTAAAACAGCACTACCAACTGAGGACAAAATGTCCAAATACTTGGAGCCTATGGGGGACATTCTCATTGAAGCCAACACAGCCCCTGAACCTGGGTGACAGAGGTTTGATATGGATGTCCTATTCAGGGATAAGTTCTCTCTTAATTCAAATATTTTGTTTGTGATAAAGCTTAATGATAATTGTGGAGGGCATAAGTTAGATCAGTATCATCCAATAATAGAATATTATTATTGGCTACTGGGCTACATAATAATTTATTTACTATTAATGTTAACAAATGTTCTGAAGTTTACAAATGTGGAAAATGCAATAAAGTGGAAAGGGAAAGCCCTGAGTTTCACTGCACACATACCTGAAGCTAGGAATCAGGGCACGCCATTAAGAGATGAGAGATCAGACTGGTGAGATGACTCAGCAAGTTAAAGCACTTGAATAACTCCCACAAGTTGTTCTCTGACCTGGCCAGCACACGTGGCCCATGCCTGTGCACACACACCCAAAATATGTAAATAAATGGAATAATTTTTAAGAGAGATGAGAGATATATTAATATATAAGGCATATCCCTGAAGTCGTGTTTGATATTGTTATGCCCAGATCTCACGACCCCCAATGACCACCAAGGAGTCCGGAGTGTATGCAACAGCAAAGAGCCTTTATTCAGGGTTAAGCTCAGGCCCTCAGATTTCACCGATGCAGTGGATCCATACTGAGAGCCCTGAACTAGGGTGGGGTACAGTTTTATATGGAAGTTTCACAGAAGCCCGTGTGTGCCAAACATCCTTTAAAATGATTGGATGGTCCTATGCCCTGAGTATGGGGAAGATTCTTATTGGTAGGGGCTGTCTTTAGAGCATTGGAATGTGCTGACTGTTATCTGTGGGGCCAAAAGTTTCTGTTTTTACCTTATAAGGCTGCTATATGCCTGGGCTTGCTTGATCTATAGCTTTCTGGGATGGGGGTGGTAGCTGAAGATTACAACATGCCTGAAACAGCTAGTCAAAATGGAGTTAGCGCTGTCTTAAGCCAAACAAATTACAGAAGTAGAAAGAAGCAGTTAGACGAGTTGAGGTCTCACAATATAAGTTTTCTAGTATTATTATTGTTATATGACCTCAAAATATTTTGTGATATATACAGATATCTTACAAGTATGTAAAGGCAAGCTGGGCTTAAGCCATAGAAGCTATGCTTACTGCTACAGAAAAGACCCAGCAAATCTCCAAATTGTACAGGTTATTTTATCCAACATGATTCTGCCTTGCTGCCTAAAAATATTTCAGCAGAGAGGACCTAATGAGATGATACTAATCAACATCATCTCCTAAATTTTAGAACTGGAACTAAGGAATAAAAGTGTCCCAGGAGACTGTAAACTAGTATAGCCATTGTGGAATTCACTATGGAGACTTCCAAGAAAATTAAAAATAGAACTTTCATGTAATGAGGATGTACTGCTCCTGGGACTATACCCAAAGGACTTCAGATTCTATCACAGAGATACCTGCACATCCAAGTTCACTGCTACTCTATTCACAATTGCGGGGACCCTGTATAGGTAAAGCTCGAGGGGGACCACTCCCTGAAAGGAAAAACGGGCGAGAAAGAGTAGACGGAGCCCAAGCAAGTCCACTTGTCAAGGGTCGCTTTATTGTATTGCAAGCTTTCCTTATATACAGTTTGTATTTAGAAGGGGTTGAAGAAGTTGGTCAAAGGTTACAGCATTCTTATGGGTATGGCGGGGGGACTGAGCAATTCAGCAACGTGACTGACCGCCAGGTGTTCCAAGAGATTACTGCATGACTTATCTTTCCGAGAACTGTTTGCAAGAGGAAGAGAAAGATAACCTTGCCATAAATTCTTTCTCAAGGTTACTAGTGCAGGCAGAATGTCCTGCTTAAGTCAACTGTTTGTAGAGCCATATTATATTTTTTGGTAATGAATGTTGTTTCTCCAGCTCCCGACA
>NW_008352871.1:1996555-1998428 GCF_000622305.1 Nannospalax galili | reverse complement strand
TCTACATATTGGGAATATTGACCGGTTGGTATGGTACCCCAATTGCCACCTCTACATTCACAAGGGGGGCCGTACCGAGTTAGCATAAACCTGGTAGCATTAAATGGCTGAAGGCCACCATCTATGTTCTTAACTAAATGTATAAAGATACAAGCCCACCAGGGACTCGGGTGAGTTATGGGCCACATGATGTGAAATTTGAGCTTAGCTCTTTATAAATTGTAATACCGACCAGCGTCACGATGAAAATGCAGCAAACAACAAAGGTGATGACAACAAAAGTGGTCAGTATTTTCAATCTTGAGCAATTCATGGAGCCGGCACCTGTGGGTTTAAAAAGAAAAATTTTTCTTTCTCAAGGAGTCTTATCTTCCTTGGAAGAACTATTATTAATTTGTTTTACTAGTCTCTCTGGGAGGACTAAAGGCCTTTATAAGACGCTCTGGCAGCCACCGAGCGTTTCCTGCTTTAGTGTCATACACGCAGGCTGATCCCCGGCCCCAGATGAGGACAGGATTGGGGCCCTGCCACTTAGAAGTCAGGGGATCTTTCCATAGAGCCTGGGCGTAACCATAGCTGGTTTGGGGGTGCCACAGGCGATCTGCAGCTGTTCTTTCTTGTTTATCCAAGATTAAGTAGTTGAGAACAAAGAGGGCATGATTTAATAAATTCTTTTGGTTACCAGGGAGTGGGAACAGGGCACCTCCAGTTGACTGTAATTTTATTAACATGCTTTTTAATGTTTGGTATGCCCTTTCAACACTTCCTTGGCCTTGGGGATTGTATGGGATTCCTGTGACGTGCTTGATCTTAAGTTGAGCACAGAATTCTTTAAAATGGGTACTAGTATAACCAGGCCCATTGTCTGTTTTGATAATTCTTGGTTGTGGTAAGGTTACTAAGCAAGCCAAGACATGGCTGATAACATGTCGGGTGGCCTCTCCTGGCTGAAGGGATGCAAAAATGAAACCACTGAAGGTGTCAATGGTGACATGGACATACTTAAGTTTTCCAAAAGAGGGGATGTGGGTGACGTCCATTTGCCAAATTTCTCCAGGGATTAGTCCCCGAGGATTCACTCCCAAGTGCTGTTCAGGAAGAAAAGTCAAGCAGCTTTGCAATTGCGGACTATTTGTCTTGCTTGTTCTCGGGTGATCTTAAACTTAAGCCTAAGTGTTAATGCATTAAGGTGGTGTAAATCATGTGCTTGTTGAGCCAAGGCTACAGAGTCTTGGGAAAGTTCTTGAGTGAAGGCCACAAATCGTGTAGCACAATCTACAACATCATTGCCCTTTGCCAAAGGCCCTGGGAGGTCAGAATGTGCATGGACGTGTCCCACAAAGAAGGGCTGGGAGCATTTATGAATAAGTTTCTGGAGAGCTGAGAACATGGGTGCGGCATTGGAGGTAGGTCTGATGTAAGGCACCGTCTCCAATAAAGGAACCGAGAAGGCCAAATAAGCACTATCGGTATACAGATTAAAAGGGGACTGTGTTATTTTTTGGAACACAGCAAGAACGGTTTGGAGCTCAACTAACTGTGCAGAGCTAAAGGGTGTAGATATTTGACTTATTTGTCCATTAATCATGAAGGCTGCTCAGCCATTGGAGGAGCCATCAGTGAATACCAAATGTGCTTTAGGTATGGGGTCTCTTTTAGTTACTTTAGGAAATATAACAGGGACTGGGCTTTTGTTAAAGAATTGGACCAATTTATTTTGGGGATAATGATTATCTAATTTTCCCTGAAATGTAACACTATTAATAGCCCACTCATCGAGGTGTCTGTTAAGCCAGGAAACCTGGGAAGGGCTGTAGGGAAGTATTATAACATCTGGTTCCTTCCCAAACAGTTTGCAGGATTGTTCCCTGCC
>NW_008352871.1:1987272-1996007 GCF_000622305.1 Nannospalax galili | reverse complement strand
TTCAGGGGGAGTAGGGGTCCCTCCTACTTTCTGAGTCTCAGTACAATTTTTTTGGAAAATGACAAGGTTTTCCGCACTTAAAACATTTTTTAGGGAGGGTGGGCCCTCTAGTTGTCTGAAGAGCAGCACCAATTGCCAAATTTATGCCTTGAGTAATCTTATGAGAAAAGGAGTCTACGTCAGCACAAAGTCTGATTAATTTATTCAAGGACTTATTTTTGGCTTGTCCCTTAAGGACAGATTTGCAAGCAGAATTAGCATTTTCAAAAGCAAGTTGTTTAATGAACTTGTCATTGTCATCTTCAGGACCCAAAACTCTTTCAGCTACCTCTTGTAACCTGCCCACAAACTCACTAAAGGGTTCTTGAGAGCCTTGAACTATTTTAGTTAGGGGTGTCATGAGGCTGCCTTTTGCTGGGATGTTTCTCCACGCCCCCAGTGCAGCCTCCTTGGTCTGCGCTAAAACCCCTGTGGGTAATTTAAGCTGTCGGCCCTCAGTGATATATTTTCCTTGTCCAGCAAGCTTATCAAAAGTCCAGGTGGCTTCGGGGACCCAAGGGACCCGCTGGTTTCTGCTGGCTATAGTATGACAGTGATCAAGGTAGTCAGCTTTCCAGGATAAGAATTGTCCACGAGAGAGGACCATCTGAGCCACCCGAAGCCATTCTCCTGGTGTAAAGTACCCGCCACCGGACAGGGTCTCAAGCATGGATACAGTAAATGGGGCATTGGGGCCATAGTTCTTAATTGCATTATTTAATTCTTTAAGAGGTTTAAACTTGAGGCGCTTATACTCAACAACCGAGAAAGGGGCTTAATGAAATCCTCAGCTAGGGAAATAATTTTACTTTTGTTTTCAGGAGAGTCTTTGAGAAGATCTCGGACTAATGTCCAATAGCTGAAAGTCTGAATGGGAACTGCCTCAGAGCCTTTATCCTTTAATAGTTCATTTAAACACTGTCCCACTTGGTCCCATTTTTTAGGGTTGATTTCAGGACCATCTATAACAAACCAAGGACACTGGTCACTCACAAACACGAAAAAATTTACAAGATTTTTTTTCTTAACTCGGGACTCCTCTTTCTCTGAGGGAGGCCTTCAAGTCCCTAATAAAAATAGCCTCCTTAGACAGTTGCTGGCCCATTTTTTGAGACAGAGACAACTTACCTCAGATCATCAGCTCCTCATGAGCAGTGAGAGTGCAGATGAAACGAGGCGGCGATCCGGTGCAGTTACTTTCACTTTGTCGGAGGCTGTCCTCAAACGCGTACCCGGGTCTGTCTTCAACCGTCTCTGTCTGGCGAGGGTCCGTAACTCGAGCCCCACGTTTAGGCGCCACTTGCCCCCACCACTTGTCAAGGGTCGCTTTATTGTATTGCAAGCTTTCCTTATATACAGTTTGTATTTAGAAGGGGTTGAAGAAGTTGGTCAAAGGTTACAACATTTTTATGGGTATGGGGTGGGGGACTGAGCAACGTGACTGACCACCAGGTGTTCCAAGAGATTACTGTATGACTTATCTTTTCTGAGAACTGTTTGCAAGGGGAAGAGAAAGATAACCTTGCCATAAATTCTTTCTCAAGGTTACTAGTGCAGGCAGAATGTCCTGCTTAAGTCAACTGTTTGTAGAGCCATATTATATTTTTTGGTAATGAATGTTGTTTCTCCAGCTCCCGACACAATTACAAGGAATTTGAACCAGCCTATACATCCATTGACAGATGAACGGATAATGAAAATGTGGTATAACCACACAGTGGAATTTCATCCAATAATAAAGAGAAATGAACTTATGAAATTTACAGGAAAATGGGTGAATCTGCAAAATTAATGTGGAGTAAGGTGACCTAAACTCAGAAGGATAAACACTTTGTCTGTATCTCTTATGTTAATTCTAACCTGGAAGGCATGTGTGTATGTACATAAATGACCATAAACATGAATAAAGCCCTAAAAAAATAGAAAGGATTCCAAGAGAAGGTGAAAAGTAGAAAAGCAAGAAGGAAGCAAAAGGACACATGTGACATGAAAACCAACAGACCAGAGGGAAGTTGTGAAGGAGAAGCAAAGTATTGGAAGAGCGGGGGAAGAAAAGAATCTACCAAAACACACTTTGCTTGAAAATGCAGTACTGATATCTGATACCTTGTGTGCAAAGTCAAAAAATAAATATTAAGAATGTCCCAGCATCAACATACTCATATGGCCCAAGAAAATGGGGGAAGACTGGAATGTAAAGGGAATGGCAGAGAAAGGTGAGGGAAGAAAGAAGAAAGAGAGGAGAGAGGAGACATGAGGAGAGAGTGAAGGGAAAGGGGATGGGGATAGCCAGCAGAGCTGATAAGCCCTGGTGCTGACTGGTATCACTGTGTCCACTTACTTATCTCTGCGGTACAGACTGGCCTCTCCACTGCTTTTTCTGAATCTCCCAAGAAAAGCCCACACACTATTTTCACCCCAAACCAAACATTCTTTCCGTAATCTTAATCGAATCTGATTTATGCTCTGTTTGACAGAAGTGTTTTTTAAAAACTGTATTTTAGCCAGGCATGGTGGAGCATGCCTGTAATCACAGAGTTCGAGGCCATCCTGGTCTACAAAGTGAGTTCCAGGCCAGCTGGGGCTACAGGGAGACCTTGTTTCAAAAAGACAAAAAAGAAAAAAAAAAACTATTTTATTTATTACTTTTTATTTTACGTGTATGAATGCATTGCCTGCATGTATGTGAAGTGCACCCATGTCATGCAGTGTGGCGGGGGTCAGAAGAGGGCATTGGATGTCCTGGAACTAAAGTTATAGAACGTTATTAGCCTCCTGGTGGGTTCTGAGAACTGAACCTGGGTCTCCTGCGAAAGTGGCCAGTGTTCTTAACCACTGAACGATTTCTCCAACCCCCAGAAGTGCCTAAGTCCCTTGCAGACCCTTCTTCCTATGCAGTTTCCCTAAGCTGCCCATGCTGCTCCCCTACCACGTTTGAACTCAACTATGATCTGGACAGTTCCTCACCATGCTTCTTCAAACATCTTCACCTTAGATTTCTGTTTAAGGGAAAGTCAGTTTACCCCATTCTGTCAAGACAAATGCAGGTATGCCCTCAACAGCTCCTTTTCGTTTATTTATCTTTCCTAAGATAAATAATATTTAATGTAGCTTATCAAAATCAAAAGAAATGCAAAAAATTCACGGTGAACAAAATGTCACATTTCTAAATATACAAGTCAGAATGCTGCTGTGGAGATTCATTCTTCTCCGTCCACACTCTCTCCCTTCCATTTTCACCTTTACTTATGACACTTTTTAAATCACTGTTAGTTTTCTCTTGGCTATTAAAATAACCTCATAATTATGCTTGTGAGTATGTGTGTGCAAGTTTGTGTGTGTATAATATGGCTGGGTATATGTGTTCATGTTCCTGTGAGTGCAGCCATGTGTACAGTATGTATATACCAGTGGGTGTGCATGTACCTATGTGTGTGTGGTGGGGCATATGAATGGTATTGTGCACACGGAAGGGGTCAGAAGACAGCTTCAGGTGTTAGTCCTTGCCTTCCACCGCATTCAAGGCAGGGTCTCTTTGTATTTTACCACTGTGTACAACAGACTAGCTTGGCAGATTCTCCTGTCTCTGCCTCTCATTTCACCAGAGGAACACTGTATTTACAAACATGTGGTAGGTACCACACCCCAGCTCTACACAGGTTCTGGGGATTCAAACCCAGGTCTTCATGCTTGTGTGGCAAGTGTTTTACTCACTGAGCCATGTCTCCAGCTCCCTATAGCTATTCATTCCTAACCTTCAGGCCAAAGCCCTCAATTTTTCCAATAGTTTCCAGAAAGTTATCTTTTTTACTGTGCAAACTCTTTATGTCCCTATTGCTTAAACCTCAAGACGGTCTGCATGCCACCTGCTCCTGAACATGGTACATGAAATGCTTCATGATCAGGTTCCTGCTCATCTCCCAGGTCTTCTATTCCTGCTTTCTTCTGAAGTCCATCCATTTTGTTAAACTTCCTTTCATTTCTTGAATGTGTCATGTCAGTTCATTCATTTCTGCTTTCTTAGTGTCCTCTGTCTTTACTGAAATTGTTCTTTACCATTTATCCTGAATCTTATGTATTAAGCACTTTCATCCTTTAAACTCAGCACAGCTTTACTCAGTCCTGGAATATAGAGACACTAAATAGCAGTACTATGTAATTCTGTTTTAAATATTTTCTGTTCTTTTAGCATTGCACTATTTATTTCTGGAATGGCTTCACCTACTTCAGGCATCGTTAAATATTGAAGACTTTCAAAACGGGAATACGACCTCTTTTTGAATATCATGCATACATATCAAATTACATCTTACATGCAAAACAAATAGCTTGTTTAGTATGTACAAAAATAAAATGACTCCTCCCATCCCTTAACTGCTTCCTATCCAACTCTGCTTCAGAAAATAGTATAATCATCTAAGAAAGAAATCCAGAAATTGTCCCTGACCTTTCCTCCATTGTTTGGTGCCATCCTGCTCTTTGCAGGACCAGAAAGAAACTCCATTCATTGCATTGGCATTGCTGAGGTCATGTTCCCCGGTGCCATGGTCACGAGGGCAGCTGCCAACACCATTGCTGGCATTTCCACCATGATGTCTGCCAGTGTCATGTCCTATGGGGCTGCAAACACCGTCAGCACCAGTGCTGCCAATGCCCCCTCTCTTCCCGCCTCACAGCAATTACACAGTAGTTCTTCCCACTGGCACATGTTCTTTTACGATTCAGTCCTACCATCCAACAATTTTAATCATGTGAGATAATGAGATTTGGATTATATAACATTTCAGGGACACACACCTCACTCAGACTTATCCTTTCCTTCTGTGTTTAATAGTCGCCAACAACCTTTCAACCAAACCCCCCTCCTTGACCTTCTTTTCCACTGGGACGAATTTCTATTTTTCTAGGAAGATATTTTGATCCTCCATGTAAACATACATTCCTGGCTGCTCCTCACCAGTCCTTCACATTATGCCTGAACACGTGTGAATCTGATTAGAAGCATAGCTTAGGTTCGTGTAGTGACCACTGACACATAAGTGTTTGTTAATCAATGAACAGCTGTTGCAGACATAAATGAATGAATGGTCTATCTTCTTAAGCTGTTTTTCCTTTTTCCAAAATATTGACTGTGTTCCTAACAGATTGTTTTCTTGTGTACTAGGCATCAAAGAGTCATATTTAAGAGCTGAGGAATATGCGAATTACAATTGTCACCTCAATTTCACATGAGTTGAAAATATACATAAATTAATTTCTGGGGATATGGCTTCATTCATTATGCTGTAGCTATTTTGTTAAAAGGGAAAAAGTTAAAGACAAAATGCCAACTCCCCTCTAGGGCAAGCGCTTTGTACATCTTGCACTTAGTTCGTATCTGGAATACTTTATTTAAGGTCCTCAATACATATATTTGTGAAGGGAGAAATGCCTACTGAATTTGACCTGGGCAAGGAAGCTATGTGGTGTGGTCTGAATGTCCCTGAAAAGTCATGTGTTGAATCTTGTCCTCCAATGTGAGTGGAGACTCTTAGGAGCTGACAGAAGAGGCCTCCTGAGGACTAGCGACCTCATAGAAGAGATATGAAAGAGGCTCTTCCCTTTTTGTCTTTCTGTTCTTTCTACTATGCGAGGACACAGCCCTCAAGGTGCCATCTTGGAAGCAGAGACCAGGCCTTCACCAGATACTGAACCTGCCATTGCCTTGGACTTGAACTCTCCAAACTCCAAAACTGGAAGTAAATTAATATACTATATTGAGAAAACCACCACACTCATCATATGTCTACCTTTTTAAATGGGGGAGTGCGATGCTACTCATGTCACCATTATATTCCCTTCTTGCTTTAAGGCAAGGTCTCGTGTTGCTCAGGCTGCCCTCGAACTCCTGATCCTTCCACCTCAGCCTCCCAGTGATGAGATTACAGCATGCACCATCACTTGGTTTTTCAGCTCACTCTAACTAAGTAAATTGTGAGAAAAAAATTTGAGAGCAGTATGATGCCAAAAGTAAACACATTCTTCATAAGAACTCTAAAACCAGGTGAAATTTAACTAATTTGAGAAGACAAGATCATCTGAGTGATCAATGTTACAAACATTACATAACAATCCTTTCTTTGCTTGCTTATCTTTTCAAAAGGTATGCAGTTTGAACAGCGTTATCACCATCTTCCAGTGAAACACAGACTAATCATATTCACTGAGGATGAACTATAGCACTGTCTAATGAATGCTTTCTCTTTGAAGCACATGGCTGTATCTACATCAGTATCACCAGATCTTCAGAGTCACAGGGTCCAGGATTCTGCGTTTAACCAGCAGTCCAGGTAGTCTGAGGCATGCAGAATTTAAAAAGAACTGATAAAACTAGTAACAACATAGATTGCATGCCAGCTAAATGGATAGAAATCTAATCTTATTTGAAAGAGTTTATTATATTTAAATTGGCATGGGCTAAAATAGAAAACCCAGGAAAGAGGCAAGAATTCTGTCTGGTGATACTATAGCTTTCAAATCTGTTTCTGTCTAATGTCAGGTCCCTTTGTGTCCCTTCTATCGGGGTTTATTTTATGTGCCAGCTAAAACCTTTATGACTTTAATAAGTTTCTGAAAATAGTTTTAGTCAAATGTGAGAATCAACTCTTAGTTGATACGGTCCAGATGAGATTGTGACAATTATTTATGTTTAAGAATGTTATGAACATTAGAGAAGAGTGCTTCCCTAACAACCTACTTTGGAAGAGTTAGAAATTTTTTGGTGTAGACTTCACAGTGATAGTTTTCCTTTCCAATGAAAGAAAAGGAATCTCACACAACCTTTTAAAATCTTAACTGGGCTTCACTCTAACATAGTACTCTTTCTATTTGGTTGACCATATTTGGCCTTAGCTGATGCTGTCGCAATTTAAGAGGCTTTACAATTTTTATCAATCTCCTCCCTTGTTAATATAGTGAGCATTAATAAAATTCAAGAAAGATAACAGTTTCACAACTTAGAAAGTATATGAAATACACATCCGAATGAGAAACCAGTTCAGCTAAGTAACTCTTTTCCTCCTTTGTTGAAATATCAGTGTAGGTTCTAATGAACTCCGTCTCCTGGGGAGCATGTTAATGGTTTTTCCTGCCTCCCCTGATGACCATGTTTATGCTAAGTTCTGATACAGTATACAGGACTTGTGTAGTAATTAGCATTCAAATGGACTGGTGATTTCCCTTTCACTGAGTGAGTTGCCTATTTCTAGCCTGGGAAATGGAATCCAAGGAGTTAGAGCTTGTAATAATCAAGACATATTAACAATTCAAATCTTAAATTAAACAGCCAAGATAGAGGATGCAAAACAGAAACTTATCCACATCTCAGACTATGAAATCTAAAAGGGAATAAAATGATGAAGAGGGCAAACTATCATGGCTAATGGTCTATCTGCAAATGTAAGTAGCAAGAAAAATTATGTACATAGAATGCAAAGTAGCATTGAATGGTGGAATATGTTGTTTTTTTAAGTTTAAAATATTCCAATGTCTTTATAACCACTTTTTTCAATATAGTTATCAAATTCAAGCAAGATAAAATGAAGTAAGTACAGCATACCTGATTGATAGACATTTTAGACTGTTTCAAGAAATCACCTGTAATGTGAGAGAAGAGCTAGCGATTATTTCACATCACGTTTGCAAATCACAATCACTTCAGGATCTCCTTAAAGTCTATTGCAGTATCTGAAAACAAAGCATTTACTGTAGTGATGTTTTGAGACATAAATTCTTCACAAAAATCTAATGCAGTTCTTGTATCTTCTCCTTAGAGAAATGCATATCACCTTATAATGCTGTTTAGATCATGCAACATAAAAGGTGGAACAAATCAAAGTGAATGAGTTCAAGCTTCAAGTCAATAGCAATCAAATAATTCTTTTATATATTATCAGCATAATTTTTCTTAATTTGTGAAGCTATGCTTTTACTAAGAAAATAATAAAAGCAATAACAACAACAATCTTGAGGAAACACATACTTCATTTATTAAATAAATCTCTCTTGACACCTACAAAATAACAAAAGGAATGACAACTATAGCCACTTAGGTTTGCAGAAGAATGAAATAATCACTATTGTTCACATCTTCAAATGAATGGCAGAGCAAAGAAATTAAAGTATTATAAACTACCCGTGTTTTATTTAAAGGAGCACTTTTGCTACATTTATGCCCTACACAAATGGCATGAATACATTTTTAGCACAATTAACCAAATACCCTGGAGCATACATTCATTTTCATGACTTTAGGATGGTTCATGTGAAATGTAATTTGTGATAATCTTCTCTAGATTAGTAAAGTGTGAAACATACTGTACATTGAATGTTCCTAACTTACAGTAGCATTAAATTAGTGTGAAATTTAAGATAATAAGGTCTTAGAGTTTTCTCTTTTTTAAATATTTTACTTATTTTATTTTATATGTAGGAGTGTATTGTCTGCATGTATGTGAGTGCACCCATGTCATGCAATGCCGTGGGGGTCAGAAGAGGGCGTCGAATTCCCCTGGAAATGGAGTTAAGGATGTTTCATAGCCACCATGTGGGTGTTGGGAATCAAACCCTGGTCCTCTTCAAGAGCAGTCAGTCCTCTTAACCACTGAGCCATCTCTCCAGCCCCAGAGTTTTCTAATTAAGAAGAAGAAGAAGAGGAG
>NW_008352871.1:1963936-1987009 GCF_000622305.1 Nannospalax galili | reverse complement strand
ACAGGACACATTGTAAATCAACTGAGTCTGGGGTCCAGGGTCCAGGAAGGAGGTTTACAGCACTTCAATTCTTAGCATTTCAACTAGGTTAATCATCCATGTGTGGTAGATACAATCAGGCAGAACAGGCAAGCTTAGCAAGTAAATCTAAATCAACGTTTTAAACAGAGTTTTCTATCAAAATGCAGAGTTCTTACAGCATTCATCAAGGTATTTCATTTTTTTTTTTCCCAACACAGGAGGAGAAGGAGAAGAAGAAGAGGAAGAGGAAGAGGAAGAAGAAGAAGAGATGTTAAGGATTCCTTACCAGGGTTGAAAGTCTGCTAAAAGTTCAGAGAGGGAACATGTCAGGTAGTTCAGTAGAGACTGTAAATAAGGCACTATTCTTAGGGTATCAATAAGCCCCAGAAATTTAACTGGTCCAGACTAAAAAAACTCTACTCTGTTGGAGGACCCACTTTTCTAGTCTCACTGGTCAATTACCTGGTGATGGAACCACTCCCAGGAAGGCAGGTTCACCATAAGTTATGCTAAATAGATGGGCACAATGCCTGGTGTGTTAATGAGGTAGCAAATATTTCCTGCCTGGAGCTAGCTCAGGTTTTTGCAGAACTTCCAAACCTGCCAAAGTCATGTAGATCTCTGCAAGTCTATCTCTTTTCCAGAATTCTTCAGGAAAGTGTAATTTCTCCATTTCTTCTTCATGCCTTTCTTACTAAACATGCTTTCCTTTAAGGCTTTGGGCTGTCCCTGGTGTCTTGTATTTCCTCTCTTTTTCTTTAAAGCTTCCTTCTCCCACCATGTGGCTATGAGTCATCCATGCATCTGACCTCCATGTAGGCTCTAAACTTGCATGGCATCATGGCTTTCTTTCCTTCTTTCCAGCATTCACCTCCTCAAGGCAGCTGACCAACTTGCCTGCCCTCATGATTTTTCTTTAAGATTCTAATAAAATTGAAAAAGCTTCCATTTGGGTCCATTCTTAAATTCTTTTATGAATGAGACTAAGAACCCTCCAGGGGACCCTCTTTCTCCCTGTTTCACTATTAAAAGGAATCAGGGAGGATGGGATGCAGCTCAGCTGATAAAGAACATGACTAGCATGCCTCAACCTCAATGCCCAGCACCACATAAAGCTAGTGTGGTAGTGCACACCTGTAATCACAGCTCTTGGGAGGAGGTAGCAGGAGGATCAGAAGTTCACGTTCATCTTCATCTGCATAAAGAGTTTGAAGCTGGTCAGGACTACATGATATCCTTCACCTCCCCCACTCAAAAAAAAAAATGTTCTCTCTCTGGAGGTTGGTGGATGACTCAGTGGGTAAGAACACTTGCATGACAACCAGGGTTCAAATTTCCAGTATCCAACTGAAAAATTAGGCTAGGCTCAGAGTGACTGTATCCCCAGTACTGAGGGGCAGAAACAGACAGATCTCTAGAATTTGCTGGTCAGCCAGGCTAGCTCATACAAAGTGTTAGAGTATCAATAAGCCCCATAAATTTAACTGGTCCAGACTATAAATATGTGTAGTTTATCTGTTGAAAGACCCACTTTTCCAGTCTCACTGGTTCCCAGAACCACTCCTCGGGAGGCAGGGAGGCAGGTTCACCTTAAGTTATGCTAAATAGATGGATGGAATACCTGGTATGTTAATGAAGTAGCAACTATTTCCTGCCTGGAACTAGCTCAGGTCTCTGCAGAACTTCCAGACCAGCCACAGTCATGTAGGTCTCTGTAAGTCTGTCTGTTTTCCTGAACTCTTCAGGAAAGTGTAATTTCTCCTTTTCTTCTTCATTCCTTTCTTACTAAACATGCTTTCCTTAAGGCTTTGAGCTGCCCCTAGCATCTTGTGTTTCTTCACTTTTTCTCTAAAGCTTCCTTCTCCTAGCCATGTGGCTATGAGTCAGCCATGCATCTGACCTCCATGTAGGCTCTAAACGTGCATTGCTTCATGGCTTTCTTTCCTTCTTTCCACCATTCACCTCCTCAAGGCAGCTGACCAACTTGCCTGCCCTGAAGATTTTTCTTTAAGATTCTAATAAAATTGTAAAACGCTTCCATTTGGGTCCATTCTTAAATTCTTTTATGAATGAGACTAAGAACCCTCCAGGGGACCCTCTTTCTCCCCATTTCAAAAGAGCTTCTGGCTCAGTGAAATACAGTAAATCAGAGAAAGACAGAGGAAGACAGCTGCTATCCTGTTCTATCTACTCTGCACATGCGCATAGGCAGACATACCCACATACACATGTGCATATGCTACATACACACAGATACACCATAAACACACCACACCACACACACACACACACACACACCTCAAAAAAAAAATATTTGACCCTGTGAATTTGAGGTTACACATTATTTCTTTTTTTTTTAAGTATTCTATTTATTATTTTTATTTTATGTGTATGCATGTACTGCCTACATGTAGGTAAATGCACCCATGTCATGCAATGTCCACAGAGGACAGAAGAGACTGTTGGATCCTCTGGGTCTGGAGTTCCGAACAGTTGTTAGCTGCCATGTGGGTGTTCGGATTCGAACCCAGATCTTCTGCAAGAACAACCAGTGTTCTTAACCGCTGAGCCATCTCTCTAGCCCCTAGAATCATATTTTTAACAGTTTGAGTACAATATAGTGATAATTTAGTGCTGTTGAATTAAGATCCATCAAAACATTTGAAAGGTTTTGAAAGGGAAAGTGTTACTCTAAATCCCTCCGTCTTCTGTCTCCGTAAACAGACTAGTAGTCACATGAAATATTTACAAGCCAGAGGTGGTGTTCCATACCTGTAATTCCCATACTTGTAAGGCTGAGGCAGGAGGATCACAAGTTCAAGGCCAGTCTGTGCTCCATAGTAAGACCCTGTCTCCAGAAATCCAAAACAAAGCAAAGAAAAAAAGAAAGGATTTTCAGATATGTCATATCGGCTAAAGATGGATTTGGCCTTGAATAAGGTAGCTGTGATCACCATAGCACTCTAATTCTGCACTTAGTACCTTATGTTGAAAGAAATGTATGCTGATATGCATGGATGCCGAGGTACGAGAGCAGTTGCTGTGGCTTAGACTAGAACACTCCTAAAGGATACCTAAGAGTTGTCCGGCCGCTCATGGTATTCGTCTTGGGGGATGGGGGAATGGCATAAAGACGTGAAAGTGGACGTGGTCGCTTTACTGACTCTTGTGTATTACTTGCATGCTGCCCAGTGAATGCCATCACCAGCTGTTCATTCTTCAACATTTCAGATTTCAGTTAATGCTGAGCAAATCAGAATAGAACTGGAGCCACCTGGCACAGCGTGGCCCCTGGGCACAGTGCAGCAGACGAGGAGGCAGAAGATGCAGAAGTAAGCAGTGGGGAGAGAAGCTACTCGGTCCTCGGGCTCTGGCCGCTCTAAAGCCATAGTGACTTGGTGTCATGAATTTCACATGACCGGGATAGTTTTCACTGACCAGTGCATCTTCTCTGATTCTTAGAAAATCACAAGACATGGAACCTGTTCAGGAAGTTGGAAGTTCTTATTGGCAAAGAGTCACCCTCATCCTAGAGCTGCTGCAGCACAAAAAGAAGCTCAAAAACCCCCAGACACTGATACCAACTCTTTTTAACTTGCTGTCCAGGTATGACCCTCAGCTTCAGTCTGGGAGAGACTGATTGTGAAAAGTTGTCCGAGTTGACGTCCCATCCTCCTTTCAGCATAGTTCTAGTTTGTCCTCTCTTCACTGACTAAAAATTGATAATTTAGAGAATTTCATAGCTAATTTAGAGAATTTCATAGATTAATTGGTTGACTGGAGCAATTTTTCTAAACCATCAATGTACGTGATATAGAAATAAAGAGCTGTCTTAATATAGTCAACATTGGCTTTCATTTCTGTAACAGCCTAGTCCCAGTTCATGAGAGCAGGCCCCAAGGTGCCATGGGATGAAAAAAGAGGCAAATATATTCAGGATTGCACAGAAAACAATTTACTATGGACTTACTGATATATACGTTCCTGGGTGCAACACCAGACAGAGATGCCCACGATTTGCATAAAAGGAAGGGACTTACAAAGTAGTCAAGACAAAAGTCATTTCATCCAAACTGATTATACCCACTGTATCCCAAGGTACTATCAAAGATCCAGCACATTCCCAGAACAAGGGTCCAATTGTAGAGTTGCATATATCACTCTAATAGCTTGGTGTATTTACTGTATGTTGGGAAACTACATAGGGCAAAGCAACCAGGTTTCCTTAAGAGCAATCATGGTGATTGAAACTTAGAGTGGCTGTATTATGTCAAGCTAAACCTGTAGAGCTATGGCTGTGCTATTCTATTAGAACCATTCCTGAGCTGTGAAACAGTTGATACTTTATTTAAATATATCTGTGTCATAATCATGTAATGTGCCAGCTTTGTATGATTTCAGTGTTCAAATCATCAAGGATACAGAATTGCAGAGAACAGTCTCTGTAAGACATAGTAACATATGCAGAGGTATGTCTTTAACTTAAAAATGGTGATAACCTATTCCCACCCATTTGAATTCCTACTAAGGTCAACACTGTGCACATCCTTCTTGAGGCATTGCCAATACTTTTTAGCCAAATGTATTGTATCCACTGGGGCTCTCTAAATTACCTTTATTTATAATCTTAAGGGCTTTTCATTTAGAAATAAGAAAAGAATATTATAAGAAAATATAATAACAATAAAAAATAATATAAAGCATATGATAATAAAATACGAAAAGACTGTCTAGGGTCAGTCTAGTTCTGCACTATAGTTGAAGAGGGAATCTCAAATTCTTGCAAGCCAGAATCCTTTCCTCACTTTCTAAAGATGGCAATTGTTGATTGACTGAGTATGTATGCTGTGTTATTTAATGATCAAAAGCCACAGAAGCCTTTCTTGAGTAACAGTGGGGTACAAGCAATACCCACCATCACCTGACCCTTCCCTCCTCTCTACCTGAGTAATGCCCATACCTTCTGGCAAAGAAACTGAACCTTATTTACAAATGACTTGAAGTGGCCTGAAACCAATTTCACTGCGTTAGAAGATTTTTTGTCTTTTTAACCTCTCTACCTTGTTAGGGTGTGTTAGAATTCAGGATGAGAACAGGACATGAAAATAAAAATAGTAGGAATTCTTGAATCGAACCTCAACAGATGCAGATAGCTTTATTAGTCACAAGAGGCAAGCAATTTTCTCAAGGGAATGGAGGTTGTGCATCAAGATTGGGGAGGTCTCAGATATATAGGTGGGCCCAGAAAATCCCAGAAAGGGAGTCAGTGCCTTCGAGGAATCCCAGAGGGTGGGTCGTGCCTTCCTGGGATCTAGGAAGGAGAGAAGGAGAATCTGACAGGGGAACCAACCATTTCGCCAGGTAGTTCTGTAAGGAACTAGATCTGCAAGGAGGCTGATAAGGAACCAGATTTCTTTTGATAAGGAACAAGATGTCTAGTCTAGAGGCCATGTGTTCTGAGATAGATGTATCTCCTCCTGGAGTGGGGAGGCAGGGTTAGGTTGGTGAATAGTTTGTTCAGTCATTTTTCATGTTGATTTTCCTTCAGGTCGGAGTGGAGAAAAGTATTGATGATGTCAAGTGTTTTGAAAATGATACAACTAGAATAGATAGATATTCCCAGAATTTTAGGAAATCAATATATAAATTTCTCTCCTATGAAAGGCATCGAATAAATATGCATTTGATTATTAATACAGATACCAATCCTCTTTAGAATTAAAAATACTACACTAAAATCTGACTAAGGAAAAAAAACATGATTCTAATGTATGTGTATGTGTGTGTATAATATACTTATGTATGTATATGTGTGTATTTGCATATAAGCATGTATGTGTGCATATATGTACATTTGTGTGTATATGTTTTTATGTGTTATATGTGTGATATGTGTATGTATATGCATGTGTGTATGTGTATATGTGTTTATGTGTTATATGTGAGATGTGTGTATGTGTGTGCATGTGTGTTATATGTGTGTGTATGCCTGTATGTGTGTATGTGTGTGTGTGTTTGTATACTTTCTTCAAACCAAAGCAAGCACAGAACAGTTTGTTCATTCAGCTTGTGTTTGAATTCAGTATCATCTTCCAAATTCAGCAATTCATGTTGAGATGGCTTACATTCTGTTTTATATTTGTGTGTGCATATGTTTGTTCATGTGACTATAGATGGATGTGTTTGTTTGAGTGCACTTGCAGAGGCCAGAAGAAGGTGTCAAGTTTATTCTTCTGTCACACTTTGTGTATTCCTTTAAGGCAAGGTCTCTCCCTGAATCTGGGGTTCACAGTTTTCTCAGCTAGCCTGGAAACCACCAAGCCCCGATGGTTCATGTGTCTCCAGCCCCTTCAGAGTTGGGATTACAAGCACAAACCGAACACCCGGCTTGTTACATGGGAGCTGGGATTCAAACTTTGGTCCTCATGATTGCACTGCAAGCACTCTTAACTACTGAGCCATTTCTCCAGCCCCCAGTTTCAGTATTTTTTGCTGTCCAAAGAGTGCCACTCACCCAGTGAACATTGTTGTACAAACACATAAGCACTATTTTTGAGAGAAAGTTTCTACTTTTTGTGCTGATAAATTTATTGGGTAAATTTAGCTAAATCTTCCTTCATTATTCATTTTCAAAAGATTTGAGGATATCGCTTTCCCCCCTTTAGAAATTCTCTTTGGAATAGGGACTTTATTAATTCATTGTGATTTTTGACATTTTCTTTTCTCAAAGTAGTTTGATGACAAGGAAAAGACACATTTTTATGGCAAGTTTTTGACTTTTTAGTAGTTGACACTATTTTAGGTGAAGTTTCAAAGTATTACAGGTATCCACTTTCTTTTAAAGTGTGGCTTTGAGTGAAAGGAGGGACATGTCACCCATGTATAGCATTGCTCTATGCTCTTTTCTGTTTCAAGACTTCCAAAGAATTAATTAAAAGTTGATGGGATTGGCCCTCAAACCAATTATCCTTTGGTCTGAAATGCTGAGAGCACATTATTGAGTTTTCAAATAAATTGGAAAAAATTTCAGTCAGGGAATAGCATTACCTTAATTTATAAACATTAATACAAGAAAATATCTGATTTGCTTGAAGTGATTACTGCACACTATATTATCAGTCTCATCTTTTTCTGCCCATTTAAGTGTGTACCAGAATACATTCACAGTCGGTAACAGTGAGCCATCATGCATAATCTCCCTGATACTGAATAGCATGTTCTAATTGAGGTATTTCTGGAATTTAGAGACATAGCATTTCACCAGAATCATATTGTATTTCCATTTCTCAATTGATGAACCCCTCTAACCTGTTTGTCTTTTCAACCTCACAGTATGGAAGACTGATGGCTTCAGGGACGTTTGCCCTCTCACCTTTAAATCCATTTTCTTGTCACTATAACATGACTATCCTATTTTCCATAATCACATTTAATTTTGCTTTCTTCACATATATGCATACACACACACATACACACACACACACACACACACATACACACACACACACACACACACACAAGTATGAGATTGTGAAGTTACAGGTAAATGTTGAAGAAACTGAGGCCAGCCTGGGCTATATAGTAAGACCTTGTCTCAAAAAAAAAAAAAAAAAAAAGGGGGGGGGGAGGAAAGAAAACAAGTAAAGTGTGTGGGAACAGTCAGTAGTATTTTGCTATCCCTGTCATGATAAAATACTGGACTAAATGTCACAGTTTAATCCTTCAGCTTAAAAGATGTGGAGTTGTAGGGTGTTGTAGCAAAAGTTTTTAATCTTAGCACTCGAGAGGCAGAGGGACATGAATCTTTATGAGCTATCTCTCCAGCCCCAGTTGTGTGCTTTTGATAGTTGGTAAAGGTATTGGAAGAATTTCTTGCCTCTCTCAACAAAGATTTCTAATAAAGTTGAGAAAACAATAACAGAATTGCCTCAAAATCTTATTAAATAGATTATCTAAATGGTGTGGCCATAATTCAATAAATTCCTAAAACTTAGGTAAAAGGTGTCTTATTTCCACAAGTACAGTGCAGTTACTAAAGACTGGGGAGAAAAAATAAAAGAATTCCCAAGCATACTTAGGATATGCTAAGTTGCATATCTTAAAAAATGCCACACACATCTCCATTTTTCTACATGATAGGATGTGATTTACTTATTTCTGATATGTTTAGCACTTTCCTCCTTGAGCCACCTGAGAATTGTGTCAATGTGCTATTTCTGCTCACTAATGAAAATGTCAAAGATCAGTCTAAAAGTGTTAAATAAAAGTGAGCCAATCAGTCCCCTACTGTTGTTCATTTTTAAGCTGAATTTATTCAAAGACAACTCGACTCCTGTCACTACTTCTCAGTTAAGCCTCTAATTGCAGTAAATATTATCAAACAGGTTTCAGGATTGTCAATGTGAAATAAATGCTCTGGACAATCAATGATTCAAGAAAAGGATTAGGCAGATATCATTAATTAAAACAGCTAATCAGGGGAGACCTTAAAACTACCCAGCACACAAACATCAGTATCACCTCTCAAACATATTAACATTCCCTCAAAGATTCATTCTATAAAGAATATTCATATACAAACCTGTAGGGACCTAAAGGCCCCACCTTGCAGAGGTCCGAGAGGAAGTTACTCGGGCGGGCGCAGCCTGACTTGTTTTAAAAGTCTGAAGGATACTTCCGCACTGTGAGGCGTGCATGATCAGCACGTGACCATCCTTAAGATATACCCTGGGGGGGCGGTGGTTCCAGATGCCTTTATAAGCTCTGTAACACCTGCAATAAATGAGGCCCTGCTTGACTAGGCTCCCCGTTGCACCTGAGTGTTCCCAGTACTGAGGGCAGCATGGGCTGGCCAACGGTGCACTTACTCATCCCCAATCATCACTGCGCAGGGGTCGCTGGCTCAAACCCCCTGCACAAACCATCAATAAAATAACTAAATTTGTAATTTTCACAATTATAAAGGATAAGAAGTTTAATAATTTTTTAATTTTATGTGAGTGGATTGCCTGCATGTATATCAGTGTACTCTTGTCATAAAATGCTCATGGATATAAGAAGAGGGTGTCAAATTCCACTGGAAATGGAGTTATGGATGATTGTTAACTGCCACAGGGTGCTGGGAATCAAACCCGGGTCCTCTGAAAGAACAACCAGTGCTCTTAACCACTGAGCCATCTCTCTCTGACCCCAAGAAATATTTCTTGAAAACCATTTTTTAAATTTAGGAAACTGTACCAGTAGAGATAACCACTCTTAAATTTGAGATTTATATATTGGTCTCCTTCACTTAACATATATACTGTGTGCGCTTTCACAGCCTTAAAAACTGTAATATATAATGTTTGTATAACTGGCATTGTGCAAACTGTTGGGAGACATAATATAAATTTAATTTGCATCACATATAGTTTCAGGGTTTCATGTCTTATATTAAGGTGTTTGATAAATTTTGTGTTAATTTTTCCACAAAGTGAGAGGTAAGGATTAAGTTTCAATCAGGTACACCTGACTCATTTTTTCTTTACTATTTATTGAAAAGGTTTGTCCTTTCCCCAAGGCATCTTATGAGACCTCTGGGAAAAAATTCAAGATGTTGATTTTCTATATATGATCTAAAAAGCATAGGAAACAAACCTTTGACAAATGGGATTATGTCAAACTAAAAAGCCACACAGTAAAAGAACCAATCAATGGAATGAATGGACAGCCTACAAAACAGAGGAGTATTTGCCAACCATTCTTTTGCTAGAAGGCTAATATCAAGGATATGTAAGAAACTCAAAAAATAAAGGAACAGCTAGAAAGGGTTGTACAAGCCTGCAGCACAAGGTAGATCAAGGCAGGAGGGTTAGAAGTTGAAGCCAACATGCGCTATATAGGAACCTATCATATACAGTTATTGCAAACAAAAGAAAACAAATTAAAAAATCAAAAGAAGTAATACAATTTAAATACTGGAAAATTATCTGAATGAAAATTCTCAAAAGATAAATTAAAAATATCTAGCAATATATTAAAGATGCACAATATAGGGGCTGGAGAAATGACTCAGTGATTAAGAGCACTGGCTGCTCTTGCAGAGGATCAGGGTTTGGTTCCCAACACTCACATGGTGGCTAACAACTGTTCATAACTCCAGTTCCAAGGGGGCACACCTTCCCAACACCCTCTTCTGATCTCCATGGGCAAAGCATTCATGGGTGCATTTACATACATGTAGGCAAAGCACTCATACATATATAATAAAAATTTTGAAAACTTTAGGTGTTGAATATCATTAGCTGGCAAGAAATGTAAATCAAGGGGCTGGAGAGATGGCTCAGCAATTAAGTGCTGACAGAAATGTGGGGAAAATGACATAACACTATTGGTAGAAATGCAAATAGATAAGCTCCTATGGAGAACACAGTAAGAAATGACTATTTTTCAGAAAATACTATGTATTATTACAATGTGATACATACACTCAATCATATGACCTATCACAGGATCGCATGCTAGTTATGAGTACAGAAATAATAGAAAACAGGATGCCAAAGAGATACCTTCACTCTCATAATACATGCAATCATCCTTGGTACCCATCACAAGATGAATGGATTAAGACAGTATCATATACATATACCTTAGAATAGCATTCAGCCATAAAAATAAAGTTCTGTTGTTTTCAAAAAAACTCCATGACTGTATGTATGTGGTATATTATATCAAGATCAGTGACAGGATTTTCTAGGCACAGTACAGGTGAGTTTAAGGAAACCAAAGAAACCATTTTTCCAAATACTTGAGCTACAATGGGGAGAGGGTGAAAAATAAATTAGGTAGACTGCTCTGTACTGTTTGGAGAATCATCTATGATATTTTGAATGAGTGAGTTTATTAAGTGTATAGGAAACAGTTGTCAAATAATAAATAGCCAGGAGCAGTTAAAGAGAAGCAGTAAATAGTAAAATACCATCAAACTGGGCACTCACAACATCCAGGAGAAACTGACCTGGGAAGTTAGGGCAGTCAGTGGGAGCTCCCAGTTGACCTTTCTCTCTGTGGATGAGCTTTCTGTGGTTGAATTTCTGCTTTCATGTGCCCAGTGGAGGCATTTTTATCTGTTGTAAATGGTTTGCCTTCTAATGTTCTCAAAGACCCAGGGATTTTACTTTGGGCTTTTCTCCCTGCCACAGAGTTAGAGGGGCCAGTTCATCTCCAGAGGAGCCTTTAATGACACTTTGAAACAAACATGATTGGGTCTGAAATGCGAAGAAGAGTGGGCAAACCTTCTTCCTCAGTGAGCTCACACAGCACATGACAATTGACGAACATGTACATTACACACACAATGGAAATAGACAGGATATAAAGCCCTTAGACAGAATGTTTACCTTTGCCCTTTGCCTGAGGAAAAATTTAGCAGTTCAAAAAGAAAATTTGTATGATTAAATTTTCATTTTAGCTGTAGTAGGTAAGATGAATTAGACATAGAAGAGGCAGTAGACCATGTAGAAGACTGCAGGGGTTGTAACACAGAATAGGGTTAAGAGAGGTCTTTAAGATGCTGAATCTATACACAACAGTGCTTGAAAAATGAGAAATCCAAGGCAAACAGTGAAAGAAAGTGTCTATTCTGAATGATTGGCATGTTTCTAATGTGGCCTTCTGGAAAGGGAAAATGGAGATGCAGAAACAAAAACAGGTTTAATGGGAAATATGGTGAGTTGAGACTTGGAGCCACTGAGTTTGAAATCCTATGGAGCTTCCATATGGGGGTGCTCTTCTGGGATAGCTACATGTTTGGAATACAGATCTGAACAATGGTTAAAGATAGGAGGAAATGGAATGCAAGAGAACAATTAACAAGATAAATAGCAAGGGAATATTAATTAATAGGGTATGGATGACAGAAAAGATCTTGTGAAAGAAATAAGGGCAGAAGTAGCTTGTAAGCAAAAAGTAGAACACAAAGTAAATCAGAGAAGCATGATTTTTCAAAGAAAACAATTGTCCTTAGATTTAACTGTTAAGGATGCCATTAGTGACTTAGACGAGATCAGGCACACTCAGGGTGGTATGGCTGTAGATGTCATTGGTGATTTAGATAGATTTTAAGTTATAAATGTTTTACCTCTGAAAATTTCCATTTAATATTTTCATATTTCAGCTGACTACAGGTTACTTAAACCATGGGAAGTGGAAAATTAGGACACCAAAGAAAATGAGGGCTATTGATGGAGAATAGCCACTGGTCTTCAGTCTTTGTTGGAAGGCTGAAGCAGCTGGCTTCCAATGTCATCAAAGGACAGTGGCAGCAAAAGAGTAGATGTACTCACCAGCGAGGAGGGAAGGCAGGCAGATGAAAGCAACGCTGTTTCCTCAAGCCTTTTTATTTCTGGACCAACATCAGAAGGTACCGCACACTCTGATGGAGGGCCTCTCCCCTACCCGAACCCCCAGAAGTGGGTCTTTTAATTGATCCCAAATCCAGTCAAGTTGACAACTAAGATTAATCATCACAAAGAAATTGAACTTTGTGTGTTTTGGTGGTGGTCATGGGAGGAGAATATTCACATCAGTTTTCCTTAACTGTTTGTGCCAGGAAAATAGTTTGGAGGATGATTGTTAGGAGCTACTCACTTTCTAAGATCATTTACCCTCCATCAATGAACTGAGGATACAAACATCCTTCATTCTTCTGTAGGCTAGGTCTCTCTAGAGGAAGCTCATGCATAAAACAAAATAGCTGTCCTCTTCAACTCACACTGTCCTCCCCCAAAGTTGTCAATAAAATGTTGACTACTTCTCTGAGAAGCTAGGGTCTCAGATGCCCGTGTGACTTAAGACATTGGAGCTGCTGTCAGACAGCTGAGAGAGGTATGACTGGCCAATGGCCATAGTTCAAGATGTAAGGAGCAGTTCAGAAAATAAATCTTGAGAAAGAGTCAATCCAGTCACCCATGAGAAAGCAATCTAAAGAGGATAAAGTTATGAAATATTCTAGTGGGAGACAATATGTCGAAAATGTCAAGAGAGCCAGGAAAAACACAAAAGAGAAAAACCAGAGTTGTAAGGAATCTAGAGAAATGTCCTCATCAGAACTGGCAAGTAAAAAGGCTAGGAAGAAAGAAATCTATAAAACCACTAAATTTTAAAAAATATACCTAAAATGTCATCAAAAAATTACTTTCTACTCAATCATTTCTTTTTCTAAAAACAGATTTATTTTTATTTATGTGCATATGTGTCTATGTAGATGTATGTGACAAGGGTGCAGATGGCTACAGAGACCAGAAAGGGGTGTCAGATCTTTTGGAGTTAAAGCAGTTTTGAGCCTCCTGACATTGGTACTTGGAATTAAATTTAGCTCCTCTAGAAGAGCAGCAAACATGCTTAAGTGCTGAACATCAATTCAGCCTTCTATTACCCATTTCTGCAGAGCTGAGTGCCGGCATGCTATGTAAAAAAATGAAAATTAATAACGAGCTCTTTCAGTGTTCATTTTTGCTATGGTTTGATCTAAATGTCCCTTACAAGATCATGTATTAAACTCTTGGTGCCTAGCTGAAGGTGTCATTTGGAAGGTGGCATAGACTTTAGGTAATAGAACCTAGCTGAGGAAGTAAGTCACTAGAGAGGTGCTTTTGAGCACTATACCTCATCCCCAGTCTCTCTCTCTCTCTCTCTCTCTCTCTCTCTCTCTCTCTCTGTTCCTGTCTTCCACAAGGTGAGTAACCTGTGCCACATGATTCTGCAACTGTGTTATTCTACCTCAGACAGGCTCGCCAAAGACTTATAGATTAAAACTTCCTACCCCATAAGCAAGAATAACTCCTTCCTTCTTTGTTTTCGTAGGTATTTTGGTGACAGTGACAATAAAAGAGATTAATATAATACTGGAGTGAATTGCCATGAAAATAGATTCGATATACATCAATATGACATTTTAAGCAGTAATTTAATTTTGGTTTTAAAAAAATCTGACTACCAAGTTTTTTTTTTGTTTTTTTTTTTTTAAGGTTTCATCTAGATTCCAGGATTGCCATTCACTGTCATACCAGCTCTTCTCCCACATGACAGTATGCAGAAACGGTTAGCCTGGATAGCTATAGAAGTCATTAAAAACATTAGACTAGAATGATAGTTCAGCCAGTAAAGTGCCTGCCTTGCAAACATGAGACTCTGAGTTTAATCAACAGGCCCCACTTGAAAGTCAGATGTGGAGGCATGTGCTTGTAATACCAGCACTCGGGAGACAGAGACAGGAATATCCCAGAGGGCTCAGTGGCAAGTCAGCCTCACCTAATCAGTGAGCCCAGATCAATGAGGAGACCTTGCCTCAAAAAACAAGGTAGGTGGTGCCAGAGAAGGAATAACACCTAAGGTTGTCCTGTGACCTCTACATACACATAGACACACATGCATACCTATACAAAAATGTGATGTTCCCACAAGAACACACAGTTATACACACAGATAAATTCACAAGCCCACATTTCATAAAATAGTATATTACAAGGGTAGATCTGAATAAAAAGAGTAAATATTACAAGAAATTATATATGGAACCACAATCCTTATGAGTACACAGCTTTAAAAAAGTCCTTTAGGATATTCAGAATGGTCTTCCACTGATTCGATTTCTCAGTGCATTCTCAGTTTCTAAGACAATCATAAAGAAAAAATGGCTTTTATGAAAGATCTACTGGGATCTTAAATACTCCTTTGTTCCAGACATGTAACATAGGGCCATGTATCCCCAGGGAAAATAACGACACCAGATGCCTTGTCAAGAACTCATGATGGTCTAGTTATTGCTCCCGTCCTGACCTGTCACATCTTAGTTTATATTTTGGGGGGTCCAGAAACAAAGAAACCCACAGAAACCTTTGTTCATTTTATCCGTTCAGCCTTCCGTGCGGATTTATACATGCACCCTGCCCCCACACAGGCGTGCAAGAACGGCAAGCCCCAGAACAAAAGGGAGTATACTTCTACTGTTGTTATTCATTTGTGTTTGGAGTGCGATCAAAATTTATCCAAGCATTTCCGAGGATTTTCCAATTAAAATTTTATATTTTTACCCCTTGTTTCTTTATCAGTATCTCAAGAGCATTTTTAAACAAAAGTTATGTGATTATGGTGTGAGATAGCAACTTTCTTCTATTTCAGACTTATTTATCTTACTCAGAGCCCTTTCTAGGCTATCGTCCAAAATAGCCTCTAGCCACCTAAGTTGTTCAGTGAAGTGTATCAGAAAGCAATCCTTGAAATAGCTCCGAAATATGTTCTCTTCCTTCCTTTCATTTGAACGTGGTTGCATGCCAATCAAGAGCAAAGCAATTAGAATCCTGCCAGGATCAAAGTATGTGTCTTGCTGCAGCTTGGCCAATCTATAAAAACATTTCCTCACAGCCTTTTGTTAAGGCCCTAGTGACCTACACTACAGCAATATCCAAGCATCTACCCATGGTCTTTACAGTTCTTAATTTGTTTCAAAATACACTTCAACAAATTTGTTGCTGCAAAATACATGCTGTCAGTTTCTAGTTTCCCTCTCCATACATTTCACTGTTTTATATTTCCCCACGTTTTGTAAAGCACCTGTCTTAGCAAAATTACATCTTTAATCTTGGACACATGCGTTTTATTTTTATATTTTCATTAAGGCTAAGGTGTTGGAGGATGTGTTATGCACATCTAATTACTGCACACATCTGTCTTCCTCACACACTCTCACTCTGCTAATAAGATAATCCTTTCGCAGATTTTTCTGGTGCAGTCCACTGAATCTTAGTACACTCTGATATCAGCTTCCTTGAGTTAATCAGCAAATACATTGCTATGGGAGGTAGACAGTCCCTTTCTGGATTATTCTGCCTTCTCATCAATAATCGAAAGGACCAGCTCAGCAATTTGCCTTGCCCTCCCCTAATCCTTTTGCTCCCCCTCCCACACTGTGTGCAGTTGGTATGCATGTGCTTATACTACTCTGAGAAAGAACCTGAAATTTTAGGGTGTTCAGAGCACAGCTCTGGGACAAAATGTTCAAGCCAGAAAGTCCTGTGACCTTCAAACTGCCTTAGAATGTGAGGAGATGTAGGCAATGGCTGGAACTAAATCACAGGAACTCAAAGCATGTCTTCTCAAAAATAGATAATTGAAGTGAACCATTTAAATCATATAGATGGTTTCAATTCTCACTTTACATCTGGGATAGCTAAATGCTATGGTGATAGAAATTTTTGATTCCCAAAAATAATAGTCAAAAACTAGAGTGACTTGAAGCAAAAACATTAACTGATCACTTCAGGATTGCTAATGCACTCTAGTCTTTATTCCTCCAGCACTATACATCTATTTATAAAAAAAAAAAAAAAAAAATAGTGTCGCTACATTGGGGAGCTAATCATAGATGGCATCATGGAATGTTCTTAATACTTCCATCCTTTCATCAGAAGAGTTTCATAATATTTCACTTTAAGAAAATGGACAGCAAGATATAAACAGTTTTAAAGATGAATTATTTTATCAATTTAATTTGAAGTCTACAAGTCTGATAGAATTTGTCTTTGATATAATATCTGTTAAGATGTACACAAGTGAAACTAAAATTCATTCTTTTTCCTCCTGCTCTTATCCACCTGAGCCCAGATTTTACCCTGCTACTCTGCTTCTTATTTCTTCATGAAATTGTGAAACAGTAGCGAGTTTGTTCCATCCCATCTAGCAGCTCCCAACAGAAGGTGGCAATGGGCACATGATGGGTTTGGACTGGGAAAAGAAGCAGTATTCTGGAGAAATTCACTGTGAAGATAAGCATTTGTTAAACAGGTCCAGACAGACTATGGAATCTTTTTTATGTGTTTGACCGTATTGCCTGCTTGCATGTAAGTATACCCATGCTATGCAATGCCCGAGGAGGCTAGAAGAGGATGTCGAATCCCCTGGAACTGGAGTTATGGACAATTGTTAGCTGCTGTGTGAGTACTGGGAATGGAACTTGAGTCATCTGGAAGAGCTGTCAGTGTTCTTAACCACTGAGCCATCTCTCTAGACCCTGACTATGAAATCTTTAACTATATGGCTTTTTTTTTCATCTCAAATGTAAATATCATGTTTTTGACAAGCTTTAAACAACTACAAACTGAAGTATGGCAAACTTGGGTCTTATATTCAATGTCTTCACTTTCTCTACAACTCTAACCTCACAGTAGTGCCAAATCTTAATGTATTATTCTCTCTACTTGTCCCTCAAATTTTTCACTTCTCACTATAAGGTCAATACCGTAAACACAATATTTCTCCAGTGCAGCTCCTTTGTCAAATCCATCCTCAACTTACGACACTGGACATTTTCCCCAGCTGCTGCCATTTCTTTCCAGGCTAAAAGCACTTTCACGTCATGTCATCAATGACCCTTTCGTGTCCATGGATTTTTCTGAAAACATCAAACTGCCTCAATAAGCAAGTGCTAAATATCCCAGTGCCACACAGATTTTAGAAAAATGTTGACTTCCTGTTAAATACTAGCCAATAGACAGTATACTATGCATTTCTTGTTAAATAGTTTACGATTGTATTGTGCTATAATATGTGCTGCCAATTCTTCTAAATCTCATTCTTGTTTTCCTGACCACAAGTCTTCTAATATTAATTAGTTGAAAGGTAGAAATTAGCTGGATGTGATGTACATCCCTCTCATTCAAAATTACAAGTGTATACATCTTTTTTGAGACAATGTTCATGCAGACAAAGCTGGCCTTTACAGAAATGGTCTTGAATTTCTCATTCTGCTGCTTCCATTGCCTAAATCCTGGGACTAGAGGTGTGTGCACCATGCCCACTTATGTGGTGTTGGCAGTTGAGCCCTGGGCCTTTCCTGCATGCTAAGCAAGTACTCTACAAATGGAGCCACATCCCAAACCCATATTTGTATATCTTTTTAAAAAATGTGTATGTGTTTCACTTGCATGCATGTATATGCACCACATGCATACAGTGCCCACAGAGGCCATAAGAAGAAGCTGGATTTCCTGGAACTTGAATTTCAAGTTGTGAGCTGCCTGATGTGAGTGCTGGGAACTGAATCCAGGACCTCTCCTAGAGCAGCAAGTGCTCTTAGCTGCTGAAGCATTTCTCCGGCCTCCATATTAATATATCTTTAAAAAAATTTATTGAAGTTTGTGAATTTCATACACTACATCTTTATCATATCTAGACACCTTTCCTTAACTGCACCCCTATAGTTCCTCCCAACAGATTTCATGAATTCTATAATATATGTTAAAGCCCATCAAGCCAAGTTTGTGTCCCCAAATGTCCCTTGGTGTGAGTCCATCCACTAGAGACTGGTCAACCTATCTAGCATCACTCCCTTAAAGAAGACCAACTCTCCCTCAGCCAGCAGTGATCAGTTGCCAGTTGTTCCTGGCAGAACAGAAGGTTGGGACTTCTTATCCATTTCACCATTTCTATGCTGAATTTTTTGTGTGGTATGAGCTTGCAGGGGTCTTGTGCACGCTGTCACCATTGCTGGAAATTCATATGATCAACTTCTCAGCCACCATCCCTGGATCTTACAGTCTGTCTCCTCTTCCACAATGGTCCCTGGGTCCTGGGTGCAGAGGTTTAATATAGAGTCTTTTCCAGGGACACATACTCTGCAGTGTCTTACTCTACATTTTGGCCAGTTGTGACTTTCTAGGTTAATCATCATTTGTTTCATGAGCCTCACTGGTCAGAGTTGAGAGATAATGTTAGTATTCTCTCTACCCCTTTGCACTGTTCTCTTAGCCTTAGATGTAGAAGTTGTATTGTAGATGTGTCACTTAGGGCTGAGCACCTCACAAACACTTATGCTCTGCTTGCAGGGGTCTTGTGCATGCTGTGGAACTCTGTAATAGTACCCATCAGGCTATTTTGGAGGTCTCAGAGGAAACAAGCAGGAGGGGGCATTGGCCCAAGGTAGGGATGGGGACAGCATGGGAAGGATCTAACTACCTATGCAGAGTAGATGTGAGCCCTGGAAAGTGAGCATGTAGCTGTTCCCAGAGCAGGGGATCAAACATATTTCTATATCTTTTAATCTAGTATTTTCTGTGTGTAAGATTTATTATCACATTGTGGATGAAGCTTTAAAAACATTATTGCATTATATCAGCAAAAGATAAAAAGCAGGGTCACATATTTATCAATAAAGCCCTGATAACATAAATTATCATACAGCAAAATATTATACAGCTGTTAAGAATACAAACTATGTACTGTTGATTAAAAAGCTCGAAGACATGATGTTGAGTGAAAAAATGAAGCAGAAAATAATGTAATAGCATGATTCCACTTGTAATACACAGAGTGAAAATTTGAATATTCTATCCACTGTATGTTCTTTTGTTGTTTTGGTTTTCAAGACATGGTGTCACTGTAGCCAGGGATGGCCTGGTACTCACTGTGTAGCTCAGGTTAGATTTGAATCCTTGGCAATTCCCCTGCTTAGGCCTCATGAGTGCAAAAATTACAGGCATATCTGGCTGATCCTTTTCTATTTCTTCCATGCCAATCACCACAAATTTAGCAACTGAACACAGCATAAATTACTCACTTAGTGGCTTATGTAGATCAGAAATCCTTGTTGTTCTGGCTCATTACCCTCATGAGAGTCTCACAAGGATGTTGGCTGCTCTTCCTTCCTATCTGGAGATTCTGGAAGGCAATATACTTCCAAGGTCCTTAGGTTGGTTGGTAGTTTTCAGTTCCACATGATTAGAGAACTGGTGTCTCCATTTCTTTGTTGGATTTTGGCTCAGCATTCTTCTGAACTCCAGATCACATACAGTCCTGGCTTGTGGGACTCCTTATGTTTAAACTATCAGTTCTGAGTCGAGTCCTCTTCCGTTTCAGATCATTGCGATCTCCTTCCGTCTTATTTTCCTTCCTCCTTTTCTCACACTGACTTCTCTTCCCTCCTCTTCTGTCTTTTACTTATTCTATTATTTATTTATTTATTTATTTATTTGTTTGTTTGTTTGTTTGTTCATTTGTTTTGAGGCAAGATAGCCCAAACTGGCTAGAACTCACTGTATTATGAAAGATAGAAATTAGCTGGAAGTGCTAGGACTACAGGCTTATATTATAACACCCAGCTTCTTTTGCTTTTAAAGGATTTTGTGGTCTTGGGTTCAGTATCATCAAAGATAATTTCTTTATCTTATGGCTAGCTAATTTGTAAATTATATCTGTAAAGTCTTTCCTAAATTAGGATTTAGTTAAATCACCATGGAACAGAATTTTGGGAAGACATGTTACTCTGCCTACCACAAATATATATTTGTTTGCTTTTATATGATAAAAGAGCATTCTACAAAAGCATATGAGAATATAATAATAGGGGGTGCATCTGTACATACTGGTGTAGAGAAAGAAATGTCATGCAAATAGGAGTAGAAAGGATCTTTTTCTAAAAATTATTTTTGTCATATTTTTATCGCATAAACATGAGAAATTCAGTGTATTAAGACCTTTTAAAGTATCACCAGCATCAGCAACCTTATGTGTAATATTGAGAAACAGCACACTTTTTTCAAGTTTAATATATTTCAATAACTAATACTATGTGTTATGGCATATGTGTATTTGTCTCTGTTTAAATTCTTATGATGTCGTTTTCAATCTCACAATATGGCAAAATATCATTTGACTTTAATTTTATATCAAAAACTCTTATTCATATCAACACTTGCTCTGTTCTATCCTCTAGCATGGGGCAACAAAAGTCATTGCATTTGAAGCCTCCAGAATGACCATAGGTACAATTACAGATAGAAACAAGGAGAAAATAATTCAGTGTACTCTGAATACTTCAAAATTGAACTACATATTTAGTTTTTTATAGAGATCATTTATACCCCCAAAGATTTATTTCAAATCCTAAGAAATCAGCGAAGCCCAATTTATAGATCATTTATTATGATATCAAATAAGAAGCCTATTCACTTTGAAGGATTATGGCAATCTCTATTGTCCAAGAGTATGTGCTTTTTCCCCAAAGCCTTCAGATATACTTGAAACTTTGTGTTGGAGATCATCTTCCATGGGTCTCATATTCATGTTGCTGAGTTTGCCAAAACTTCAAGGCCTTGGCTAATCTTTACTGTGGTAATCTGTTATCTTGGTTTTCAGAACCCAGGGATGAAGGCGTGCTTCCCCTGGGACAAGTGTTATACTTTCCTACATGCTGCTAATATGGTAACCTCCCCAGGTTCATATCCTGCAATGCAGATTACTGTGTGTGCAGACATAGTCTAGCTCACCTGCATCCCCTTGTGGGAACTGGAGACCAGAGGATAACATGACTACACAGATAATCTGGTGAATGCCTTAGATGTGAGTAAAAAATCTTTCTTCTGACATGGATATCTTGTGTCTTCTGTCTGCATCCAGAAAACAGTGACAGGCTCCCTTGTTACCAAACAATTTAAGGGAGATTGTCAGAGTCTTCCAACTTCCTGTCACTCTCTCAATTTGTATCTGTGAGACGGTTTTTGCTTTTCAATTATCTTTGACTGGTCCTCCCCTCTGGTTTTCATTTAATCTTCCTCTGCTACCTCCAAAATGATTATGTGACTCTGGGACCTTCTTAGAATCCTACTTTACTTTTATTTCATATTCTGCTAAAAAAAAAAAGTTCTTTATTCATCATATCTGCTATTTAATTTTACTCCGTTAATTTCCATGCATTCCCCAGAATGCATCACTCTTTAGCTTTGGGCTTCTTTTTCTAACTCCTTAATAGATATTTCCATTGCAATATGCTCTAGACCCATAAAACTTAATTTGTTTTAATGCAATCATCATTAAATTCATGTCCTTAAGTGGAAAATGCTGAAATCATTTTCAACCTCCATGGCATGTTATCAATCATTCAGCTAAATATCTTGTACTTCATATTTCCTTCCAAGATCAATTCCTCACCCCCACCTCTGCTATTAACACATGGCCAGACTTCCTCACTTTCACTGCAAAGCAACTCAACATCATCACAATACCAGCAAGTGTGCTCACATCCACAAATGAGCATGCATAAGCACACACTTACTGGTCCTCTACCCTACACTATTGCAGGTCATGATGGCCCCTCATTATTTTGACTATAATCCTTTCTGTTTTCTGTCTTTTTATATGGCATTCCTTCTGTCAGTGTTATAGTAGATGCTTGTACAATTGCTATTATATCTTTAACTAATAGTAGAAGTAGCATTTCCCCTCTTAGCCTCATTGCTTGCCTCCTTATCTATTTACCTCACAATACTATTTTTCACACTTCCTTTCTTTCCACTAAATCTTTTACTGTTGCCTTCAAATATTTCCACTACAGCACATAGAATAGAAAAATAAAAATGTTATAGTAGATGCTTGTACAATTGCTATTATATCTTTAACTAATAGTAGAAGTAGCATTTCCCCTCTTAGCCTCATTGCTTGCCTCCTTATCTATTTACCTCACAATACTATTTTTCACACTTCCTTTCTTTCCACTAAATCTTTTACTGTTGCCTTCAAATATTTCCACTACAGCACATAGAATAGAAAAATAAAAATATTAAAAACAACCAGAACCGCCCAATATCCTTAATCTATTTCTTTCTTTTTTTAATTTATAAAATTTTTATTATATCTCTGGGTGGCATGGCCACCAGCTTCCCTAAACCAGCATCTTTCTTGGGCCAGGCTCTCAGGCCAGTCCAACCCCCAAATTCCTGAGGCCAAAATCGATCCTGGAGGGATCCAGACCTTAGGAGAAAGCCTGAAGTCATCTGATCCTCATCTGACTTGGGCATCTGTGGGAACTCCTGAAAACAAAAGCAATCCAGCAACTCCAATATAAAATCAAGAGAGAGAACTGGAAGCTTAGATGAACCAGCTTTTCATGACCAAAAAGTAAACCACAAAGACACACATAAAGTTCAGAAAAAGAAGTAGACCTAAACATAAAGGCCCGAGTCTCACACAAGAATCAGAAATGACAAAAGAAACTCACATGTCAAAATCACAGAGAAAAAATAA
>NW_008352871.1:1962193-1963737 GCF_000622305.1 Nannospalax galili | reverse complement strand
GAATTCAGAAAAGAGCTAGAAATATTGAAGAATACTCAGGCTGAAATGAAGAAGGAAGTGAAACACTCAGTAAGCCAATTAGAAATGACAGGAAAAACCCTCAACAACAGGATGAAAAGATGGAAAACAGAGCATCAATACTGAAAGATAAAGTAGATGAACTAGACCACTCAAGCAAAGATTATGAAAAATTTAAGAAATCACAAGAATGGAATATGCAGGAATTGTGTGACACCATAAAAAGACCAAACTTATGAATCATAGGCATACAGGAAAGAGAAGAATCCCAAGATAATGGCATGGACCAGATCTTCAACAGAATCATGGAAGAAAATTTCCTAAAATTAGAGAATGCTATGCCCATACAAATAAAAGAGGCCTATAGAAAATGAAACAGAGAGCACCAGAAAAAATACTCTCCATGACACATCATAGTAAAAACACTAAATGTGCAAAAGAAAGAAAATACTGAAAGCTGCAAAAGAGAAACAAGTCACATATAAAGGAAAACCCATTAGGATTACAGCTCACTTTACAGTGCAAACTATGGAAGCCAGAAGAGCCTGTACCAAAGTATTCCCAGTTTTAAATGACCACAGAGTTCTGGAAGCAATACAAAGAGCTGAAGAAAGGAATGACTATACCCAAGGGGTTGCAGAAAGAAATCCAATGAATGTAAACTGTGGAAAAGTACAGCTATATCAAGAATGTAAACAGAAATAAAACTGATAGCATTCAATACTCACCTTTCATTAATAACTTTAAATATTAATGGACTGAACTCCCCAGTCAAAAGACACAGAATATGTGAATGAATTAAGAAACTGTTGTACCCCATCCACTGGACCCCAAAAAGACCACCGAGAACCCAACACACCAAAATGCAAAAGCAAAGGTTAATGGTTTATTCGGGCTTAAGCTTGGGCTCTCAAACCTCACCAACTCAACGGATCCATGCTGAGAGCCCAGAATAAGGGAGAGTGGAGCCTTTTATAGGTTTTAGACAAAAGGTGGGGGGGGGGAGATACCAAAGATACATTTTGGTTGGTTCAAGGAGCCCACGTGTGCCAACATAATTTTAAACTGATTGGATGTATAAGATGCAGCCCTGGAAGTTCCTTATTGGTAGGTGTTATTCTCAGGGCTGTGGAATGTGCTGACTGTTACCTGTGGGGCCAGGAGTCTCCGTTTTTATCTTATAGGGCAGTTTTTATGCTCAGGCTTGCTTAATCTATAGTTTCCTGGAAGTGGGGGGAATAGCGGGTGTAAACATTAACGGACTGAACTCCCCAGTCAAAACACAGACTATATGAATGGATTAAGAAACAAAACCCATCTTTTTGTTGTCTGCAAGAAACTCATCTCACTTTCAAGGACAGACACTATCTCAAAGTGAAAGGATGAAAAAAAATATACCAAGCAAATGGCACTAAGAAAAAAGCAGGCATAGCAATTTGAATATCTGACAAAATAGACTTTAAACTAAAACTAATCAGAAGAGATAGGAAAGGACATTGCCTACTCACTAAAGGAAAAAAATCCAT
>NW_008352871.1:1959963-1962074 GCF_000622305.1 Nannospalax galili | reverse complement strand
GTTAAACAATACCATATATCAAATGGACTTAACAGACATCTACTGAGTATTCCACCCAAGCACCAAAGGACATACTTTCTACTCAGCACCCCATGGAACCTTCTCCAAAATTGACCATACACTGGGGCACAAAACAAAACTCAACAAACACAAAAAGATTGAAATAATTCCATGCATTCTATCACACCACAATGCAATAAAGCTTAAAATCAACACCGGAAGAAGCCCTAATCACCACATGAACACATGGAGATTAAACAACACACTCCTGAATGATGAATGGGTCAAATAAGTTAAGAAAGAAATAAAAGTATTCCTGGAATTAAATGAAAAGGACAATACAACACAACAAAACCTCTGGGACACGCTGAAAGCGGTCTTTAGAGGGAAGTTTATACTCTAAGTGCCTACATCAAAAAATCAGAAAGAACACAAATAAATGACTTAACATTGCAACTCAACACACTTAAAAAGCAACAGCAAATGAAACCCAAACCCAGCAGACAAGAAGAAATAACAAAAATCAGGGCAGAAATTAATGAAATTGAAACAAAGAAAACAATACAAAGACTCAACAACTAACCAGTTATACCACTCTTTGGCATATACCCAAAGAACTCATCCTATCACAGAGACACTTGTACATCCATGTTTGTTGCTGCTCTTTTCACAATAGCTAAGAGATGGAAGCAACCTAAGTGTCCCTCAATTGATGAGTGGATAATGAAAATGTGGTTCATTTATACGATGGAATTTTACTCAGCAGTAAAGAAAGATGAAATCATGAAATTTGCAGGTAAATGGATGGAACTAGAAACTGTTATACTAAGTGAAGTAACACAGACTCAGAAAAAATATCAACATATGTTCTCCCTCATATGTGGATCCTAGAACCAGACTCTGATAAAAAAATATGCAACCAGACATAACTACAGAAACCAGGATAATGGAAAGGAAACAGGGAGGTAAAGGAAAAGAAATAACCTGAAAGAGAAAAACGGTAGGAAACAGGCCTTAATAAGGGAGATATGGATAAAAATTGGGATAGTTTAAGGGACGGGGGAGGGAAGGGTATACGAGGAACCTAGGGCATAAAGGGAAAGAAGGAGCTCAAAAGAGGTAGGAACATAGGACAAGGGTATTATTACAGGACAAAGGGGGGTAATGGGGGCACCTTAAGAGGGAAAACCATGATGGAGGGGTGAGACAATGTGAGAGATAAACAATACCTAGCTAGCTTTGAAAACCAGTCAGAACCATATCACTCCTACAACCTACTGACAAATTATACCTAGCAGACCAAGAAATATATGTCTAGGTAAGGTTTATCTATGAACAACTGGTCTTTGCCTAAGATTTATCTACATGACACACAGTAATTAAAAATACCAGACTGGTGGAACTAACCTTCTTGGGTGTTTAACAGACATACTTTGAAGTCTATAATAATTTGGTCAGAGGAACATAAAGGACACTTTTTGCTCCTTGCCCTCCTAAGTCGACTAGTTCCAGGGGACTGTGAGCATCTCTCAAAATGTCCTATAATGGTGGTGGCTCACCTGTCCTCTTGATCAAGGAGGCTGAGGAAACCCCACCAGATGGACTTGAACCAGTGTCCAGTCTAAGGAGGGTCAGCAACACGGAGGAATCATTTCCTCCATGCTTCCAAGTGAAGCCAGCCATGGTTGAGCAGGACCTTTTACTTATCTTCACATAGGCAGAGCTGGTAAAAGAAAGCCAGGGGCTCCTCCAAAGCCCATGTGATCCTTGAGGCTCAGATCCTCAAATGACCTTAAGAGTAAAAATAAATTGGTTTATCTTGGCCAGCTGTATGTCCTTAAACACCCAAAAGGAAAGTATAACCAAAGATGAAAGGGGCCAATACAATTTTTTAAGAGACCATATGTGTAGCTAAAGGCTACATAGCAAGCAACAATGCCAGACAGGTAATAGCTACTTCTGAGTTGTTGGACAGGGTGCCCAAAAGGATTCCCAGATAGTAATCCAGGATAGAACTGGGAAATTGATCAGCAGACCCCAATCTTATCCAAAGGAATATTGACAACTGATTACCACTAGATGAGGAACAGCTGACCCTCCTAAAACAAAGA
>NW_008352871.1:1959086-1959934 GCF_000622305.1 Nannospalax galili | reverse complement strand
CAGGGGCTCCTCCCAAGCCCATGTGACTCCTGAGGAACAGATCCTCAAACAACCTTAAGAGTAAAAATAAATCGGTTTTATTTGGACCAACTGTGTGGCCTTAAACACCCAAAAGGACAGTATAACCAAAGATTAAAGGGGCCAATATAATTTCATAAGAGACCATATGCATAGCTAAAGGCTACGTAGCAAGCAACAATGCCAGACAGGCAATACCTCCTTTTGAGTTGTTGGCCAGGGTGGCCAAAGGGACTCCTAGATAGTAACCAAGCATAGAACTGGAAAAATGAACAGCACACCCCAATCTTATCTAAAGGAATATTGCCAACTGATTGCTGCTAGATGAGGAACAGCTGACCTTCCTAAAATAAAGACCTCTAGATAGGCTGACTAGATTCACCAAAAGGGCAAGTAGGGGGAAATGGCTGGGGGTGCTGACAATACAGCAGACAGAAGCAGGGATATCAGAGTATAAGGGCTCTAGTAGGGGGAGGGAGGCTATGGGAGGATGCTACCTGGGAAGTGGGTCTGTAAAAATAAAAATATTCATCAAAGCATAAAAATTTGCTCCTCAATAACTAGTAGATGTGAAAAACATTACCATTGAAATCTACCTGATGACTTTTTATCTATGCTCAGATCCTAAGGAGCTCAAAAAGTAACTGACTGTGCTAGTAATAATCAAATATATAGAAATTAGAAATGCATATGCATCTTAGTGTCAGTTGAATTAAGAAGGAATTTTTCTGTATGAAATTGTGTATTTTAATAATGAAATGGAGATCTTTTTAAAGGTTAAAACATCATTTAATTTATGTCTTATAGGGTTTATACTGAGTACAATATTG